>NW_008347555.1:1040408-1061882 GCF_000622305.1 Nannospalax galili
TGCTGTGGTGGTGTATACCTTCAATCCCAGCACTCAGGAGGCAGAGGTAGGCGGATCTCTGTGAGTTCAAGGACAGCCTGGTCTACACAGCAGGGCCAGCTGGGGCTACAGGGAGACCCTGTCTCAAAAAGACCAAAAAAAAAAAAAAGAAACCTTAGGACTTACTAGTAAGGGGTTACTGACACGTTCTTCTACAATTCTTATAATACCCAAGGTAAAAAAAAAAGTTTGTGGGGCTGGAGAGATGACTCAGCAATTAAAAGCACTGGTTGCTCTTACAGAGGATCCGAGTTCAGTACCCAGCACCCACAAGGCAGCTAACAACTGTCTCTAACTCCAGCTCCAGGGGATCAGACACCCTCTTCTGGCTTCCATGAACACTGCACACACATAGTGTGCCTACATAACATGGAGGCAAAACACAGGTACACATACCATAAATATCAGGTGTGGTAGCATACACTTTTAATCTTAGCACTTCAGGAGGCAGAGGTAAGCAGATCTCTGTGAGATCGAGGCCAGCCTGGTCTACATAGTGAGTTCCAGGCAGGATGAAACTAGGGAAACCCTGTCGGAAAAAAAAGATCTTATTTTTATTTTTACTTATGTGTTTGTGTATGCGCCATGTGTGTGGGTACCATAAGTAAAATTAAAAATGAAATTTCACAAGAGATCTGCCTGCCTCTGCCTCCTGAGTGAGTGCTAAGATTAAAAATGTGGCTTTTGAGACAGTTTCATATAACCCAAGCTGTTCTGGAACTCAAGAGCTTTGCAGCTGAAGATTACCTTGAACTCCTGATCTTCCTCTCAAATGCCTGGCTTACAAGCTTATGTCATATACACAGGTTTTTTTTTTTCCTTTTTAATAATTATACATAGCAGTTTCATTTACATTACCCCAGATTCCCTGGAACTGAAGTTACAAGTTGTTGTAAATCATCCAGTGTGGGTGATGGGAATCAAACTTGGGTCCTCTGAAAGAGCAGCCTCTTAATTCCTGAGCCATCACTCCAGCCCCAGAATGAAGAAATCTTAGACAACTAAAATGACGAACCAGGGGTGAAAGTACACAGGTCAGTGGTAGGGTAATGTATAGCATGTACAAGGTCTTGAGTTCCATTCCCAGCATTAAAAAAAAAAAAAAAAAAAAAAAAAGCAGACAAAAAATTCAAACCCACTATGAAAGCATCTAAGATGCCCAATATCATTACTCATTATCAAAATGCAAATCACAGTGAAAGTAACACCCACTAGAAAAGCTGCAATCAAAAGAAAATAAAATGTTGAAAAGTTAGAGACCTCATAGTTGGTGGGCATACAAAACGTTTGGAAAATAATCTGGCAGTCTTGTGAAAAACTAAATAGCATTGTATGAGCCAGGGATTCCATTCCTATGAATACATCCAAGAGAAATAAAAATATGTTCCCACAAAAATCAAATCCATGTTTTAGCATAGCTGTTACTATCTTATGCTAGATATTGAACCCAGGTCCTCCTGCATTTAAGCAGGCACTCTACAACTGAGCTATACCCTAAACTCAGCACACACATTCCTAAAGCCCACCTTATGCAGAACCCACGGCCTCAGGAAGGTCAGACAAGCACCTATCACTGAGTCACTCACTGTGTAGCTGTGATGGGTCTGGATCTCACTACATAAGACTATGCTGACCTCAAACTTTCCCGAGTACTGCAATTAAAGGCATGGGCCACCATGCCTGGCCTCTAGCATTCTTTTTAAATTTTTAAAAACTTTCTTTCATTTTACTTTATGTATATACTTATGTATATTATGTATATTTATGTATATTAAGTGTACCAGTGTTGTGCAAAGCTCCTGGAGGAAGAAAAGGGTGTCAGATCCCCAGGAACTGGAGTTACAGACTGTTGTCATGTGAGTACTGGGAATGGAACCCTGGTCCTTGGGCAGTGTCCTTAACCACTGAGCCATCTCTCCAATCCCAGTGTATGAATATTCTTAACATTTTGTTTTTGTTTATCTCTACCTACTGAATATCTAAATTGTTTTAAGACCTGGAGTAAGCATTAGTCTTAAAATAAAGCAGCTCAAAATACCTATTGGTTGATGAATACAAAAAGAAAAATGAAGCATGTTGTGGTGGTTCACATTTGTAATCTCAGCTGACCACCCATGTGGGTGCTGGAAATCAAACCCAGGTCCTCTTCAAGAGCAGCCAATGCTCTTAACTGCTGAGCCATCTCTCCGACCCCAATGTATGAATATTCTTAATTTTTTTTAATTATCTCCACATACTGATGAATATCTAAATTGTTTTAAGACCTGGGGTAATGTAAGAGGAGGCAGGAAGATCAGAGTTCAAGGTAATCTTCAGCTGCAAAGCTGAGTTCCAGAACAGCTTGGGTTATATGAAACTGTCCCAAAAGCCAAAAATGGGGGGGGGTGTAGAAAGGAGGGACGTAAAGAGAAGGAAAAAAACCTACTTTGGGGGACTCAGCAGTTAAAACCACTAGTCTTCCAGAGGACTGGGCTTCGGTTCCTAGTACCCACACTGAAGCTAACAAGCATCCTTAACTCCAGTTCCAAGGAATCTGACATCCTCTTCTGGACTCTGTAGGTACTGTACACATGGGTGCAGGCAAAACACATAAAATAAACTTTCTGGGGCTGGACAGATGGCTGAGCGGTTAAAAGCACCGAGTGTTCTTGCAGACGACCCAGGTTCAATTCCCAGCACCCACATGGCGGCTAGGAACCATCCTTAACTGCAGTTCCAGGGGAATCCGACACCCTCTTCTGACCTCTGTGGCATTGCACGACACGGGTGCATTCACATACATGAAGGCAATACACTCATACACATAAAAATAAAAATAAATATTTTCTTAGAACCAAACACCTTTCAATTTTTTAAAAATGTGTATGAGTGCATGACTACATGTGCAAGTGCACCCATGTTGTACAGTGCCCAAGGAGGACAGAAGAGGGTGTCGGAGCCCCTGGAACTGGCATTATGGACAGCTGTTAGCCACCATGTGGGTGCTGGGATCCGAACCCTGGTCTTCTGCAAGAGCAACCACCAATGCTCTTAAACCCTGAGCCATTTCTCCAGCCCCTCAGTTTAATCTTTATAATTTTCCTTACAAGATTGCAAGATACCTGTAAGCCCAGCACTTAGGCAGTGGGGTCGGAAGGATCAGTGTTCAAAGTTAGCCTTGGCTACACATCGAGTGTGAGGGCAATCTGGGTTACAAGAGACTATCTTGAAAGTCAGGCATGGTGGACAACACCTTTAATCATAGTAGTAGGTAGGCAGGAAATCTTTGTGAGATCAAGGTCAGTCTGGTACTATGATCTTGGTACTATGCAGTTCAGGCTGGCTTGAAACACTGATACAGATGGGTTCCAGGCCAGTTTTAAACTCACGATCCTCCTGTTTCAGTCTTCCAAGCACAGGGTTTTCTACTATTTTTTTCAAAAGTTGATCTTGGCATTCACTGGATGTTTTTAAACCCTAATATCTATTGTACATCAGGAACTGGGACTATGAAGAGTAAGACAGGGCTCCTGCCCAGGAAGGCTCAGTATAGAGGAATAAGGAACTAATTAATTATTCCTATAGACTTGGAAAAAATTCTATATTGAACTGTGACCTCCTATATACCCGGGGAAGACTTTCGGAAGTCCTTTGTGCTGGGTCTGCAAGTAGGAATACGTAATATAGAAGGTGGTAAGGGTGGGATGAGAAGGCAATCTTTGTATAAGGGAAAGCACTTACATAAGACCTAAAGAAAATAACTGAAAAACGGTTGGGAGTTGTTTTGTTTTTTGGCTTTTTTTTTTTTTAAAATGGTCTTATTCTGTAGCCCAGGCTGGTCTTACACTACAAAGGACCCTCCCAGGTTGAGACCTCCAGAGTGCTGGGATCACAGTATAATAAGCCATCATATCTAGCAGAAACATTTCAATTATAGAATAGTTCAAGACGTACTGCAATGACGTAAACAATGTTTCTGTTGCAAATGTTATCCACTTTGGGGGATTTTTCAGTCTTTAATTTAGAGAGAGGCAGTGTGTGTGAATGTGGGCACTCCCATGCCATAGTTTATCTGTGGAAGTCAGCTTTTTTTAAAAAAAGAAACAAAAAAAAAAAACTAATTATGTGTATGTGAACATGCATGTGTATACATGTGTGCAGAAGTCTGAAGAGGCCAGAATAGAGTACTGGATTCCCTGGAACTTAAGCTATAGATGACTACTAAGTGCTCTTAACCACTGAGTCATTTCTCCAGTTCCCAGACTTCTAGTCTTTAGAAAAATTAGAGGAATTGTCCACGATAGCACAATTAATAGTGTTGGGAGAAGTCTAAAGAAGAAAATGCAAAATATGTTAACTGGACATAGTGGTACCCTTGAGAATTAGAGACAGGAAGATCCCAAATTACAGGCCAGCTTGGCAACAGAAAGAAAGCCCATCTAAAACAAATCAATAACAACCAAAGTCTATCTTTCGCTACAATGTGCTTAAAACAAATTTTCATAATGAATATATTCAGTAACATTAATGCAACAATTGTTAAACATCACTTTTATGTAGGATCCCTGTGTGTTCATTCTAATCCTGTGCCAGGGATTAAACCCAGGTCCACATACACCTGCACACATTTTATCACTGGGCTACATTCTCAGCACCCAGAATACTTTTTTTTCCATCTTTCTGAGACAGGGTCTCCCTGCAGCTTCAACTGTCTTGGAACTCACTATGTAGACCAGGGTGGCCTTGAATTCACAGAGATCCACCTGCCTCTGCCTCTGCTGGGATTAAAGGCGTGCGCTACCACGCCCAGCTCTAGAATATTATTTTTATTTTTAAAGTACTTTTTAAAAAAATATATATTTTATTATTTTTATGTATACGAGTATATTGCCTGCATGTATGTGAGTGCACCCGTGTCGTGCAATGCTGCAGAGGTAAGAAGAGGGGTTCGGATTCCCCTGGAACTGGAGTTAAGGACAGTTTGTAGCCGCCATGTGGGTGCTGGGAATTGAACCCGGGTCCTCTGCAAGAGCAGTCAGTGCTCTTAACTGCTGAGCCATCTCTCCAGCCCCTTAAAGTACTTTTTAACATGAAAATGACAAGAGGTTTCATCTTGGTATGTCCCTAATTTTACTTATATTTTGATTATATGTTTTAATTAATTTATCTGAAATAATCTGTGCTGCTTTTTCCCATTTTTTTTTTCTTTGAAAAAAGGTCTTGCCAGGAACAGTGGATGTAATTCACTTGGGAGGTGGAAGCAGGAGTCTCAGAAGCTCAAGGTCATCCTGAGTTACATAGTTCAGCATATAATATATGAGACCCTGTCTCCACAAATAATATTTAAGGGAGGGAAAAAGCTAAGGGACATGGTAGCTTACACCTAGAATGCTAGCAGTTGGGAGTTGACTTAGGCAGGCTGAGTTTAGAGGTCTCTCAGGGCAAGACCTTATTTTAAAAGGGGGTGGGGGGGAGAGCAGGCATGGTGATTTGCATATTTAATTCCAGCACTCAAGGAGCAGAGGCAGGTAATCTAGAAGTTCAAGGTTAGCCTGGTCTACATAGCAAGTTCCAGGACAGCCAGGGCAAAAAAACAAAACAAAACAAACCAAAGCGAGACATGGTGACTCACCTGTAATCTCAACATTGGGAAAATGGAGGTGACTAGCCTCAGCTACATAGTGCGTTCAAGGTCAACCTGGGCTACAACCACCCGTAACTCCAGCTCCAAGGGGCCTGACACCTCTTAATCTCTTTGGGCACTGTACACACATGCACAAACACACCCCAACAGATACAAACATACATACAACTAAAAATAAATTAAAAAAAAAAAGGCTAAGGGAAGCCATTCATGGTAGCATATTCCTTTAATCCCAGCACTCAGTGGTAGGCAGAGGCAGGTGGATCTCTGTGAGAGCAAGGCCAGCCTGGTCTACATTGTCAGGTCAGCTGGGGTTACAGAGAGAACCTGGCTCCAAAATAAAACAAAACAGGCCGGGCGTGGTGGCTCATGCTTTTAATCCTGGCACTCAGGAGGCAGAGACAGGTGGATCTCTGTGAGTTTGAGGCCAGCATGGCCTATATATAATGAGTTCTAGGCCAGCTGGGGCTACAGGGAGACGCTGTCTCAGAAAGACAAAAACAAAAAAAAACACTTTTAAAAGGCTAAGGAAAATGAGCGGTAACATGTAACATTAACTGCAACGAAAGTTAAAAACTCTGGTATCTATTGAATTTGGCAATGAAGTTATCATCAATGACCTTTCTAAACAGTTCTAGAACAATGAATAGACTATTCCCTTGAGAATTTTGGCACTGAATTGTCAGAGACCTAAGGGATAAAGAGAAAAGTAGTAGAGGGGGAGGGAGGGAAGGTTTAATTTTTTTTTCACTTGAGGCTGAAGTATTCCTATAGCTCAGAGACAAAAGGCTTGCTTAGCATGAGTTGATGGCCTAGTGCCATCCCTAGCAAAATGCACACACACACACAAGTTGTTATGCTGGGATTTTTTTGTTTGTGCTTTTGTTTTTTATTTTTTAGTTTTTTGTCTTTTAGAGACAGGGTCCTCCTGTAGCCCCAGCTGGCCTGGAACTCGCTATGTAGACCTGGTTGGCCTTGAACTCAAGAGATTCGCTTGCCCTGCCTCCTGAGTGCTGGGATTAAAAGCATGGCCACCATGTCAGACCTTATGATTTTTAATGACAGGAACATTTACATGCTGAAAGGAATTAAAGACACTGAACTATAATGGTTTGTCAAAGGGCAAAGCAGAGCTTCTCTAAAGATGCAAAGAGAACTGTAATTGTCAAATCTGTGATTAGAGGAATGGCTCAATGGTTAGGAATGCTAGCTGTAGTGCACACCTATAATCCTAGCTCCAAGGTGGACAGAGACAAGAGGCTCACTGGGGCTTGCTAGCTTCCAACTTAGCTAAGAAAATGGAAGCCCCAGGTTCAGAGAGATACCTTTCCTCAAAAGAATAGGCGGAGGACACTCAACAGTCTCTTCTCCAGGTGTCTCTGAGCATTTGAACAGACACTCCCACATGCAACACAAATGTGCACACAAACCATATTCATGCATAAATAAATCTGAAGCCATCAAACTTGGAGAAGTGCTGACTCCAAAAGTCAAGACTGTGGGCTGGAGAGATCGCTTAACACTGGCTGTTCTTGTAGAAGACCTGGGTCGATTCCCAGTACCCACATGGTAGTTAACAACTGTAACTCCAGTTCCAGGGGATCTAAGGCCCTCTTCTGTCCTCCACGAGCATTGCACAACACAGGTGCAATACATACATGCAGGCAATACACATAAAAAAATAATAATACTTAAAAAATTTTAAAAGTCAAGATTGCCCAAGTCAGCCAGGTGTGGTGGTGTATGCCTTTAATCCTAGCACTTGAGAGGCAGAGGCAGGCAGATCTCTGTGAG
The DNA here is from genome assembly GCF_000622305.1 of Nannospalax galili. Classification (NCBI taxonomy): domain Eukaryota; kingdom Metazoa; phylum Chordata; class Mammalia; order Rodentia; family Spalacidae; genus Nannospalax; species Nannospalax galili. Next base: position 1,047,865 of record NW_008347555.1, read on the forward strand.
TTCCAGGCCACCTGGGGCTACAGGGCGACAGACAACCCCCTCCCCAAAAAAAACCCTTTATTTCTACAGGAAAAACAACTGTATACCACATTTCCAAAATGAGGGCTGTAAGGTTTCTGTCAGCATCAGGCATAAGTCAGGAATTCCTGTCCTGGGATGGTCTAGGATATTTCAGCAGCCACCTCTTTGGACTACAATATCCACAACTGTAAATTATAAAACTGCTCCTTACCTCTAAGTAATACATATTAAAGAGAACTTCCTTTTCTTTCAAAATTACTCCCTCAGTCATACAGTAATACACTTTTCTGATGGGAGGAATGGGACTGAATTTAGCATTGTGTGTACTAATGTGCTTTAGGACTCAGCTATGGCTCAGCATCTGACCTTAAAGAAATGGGGCCTTACAGTTATGTAAGGTCTCTTTAAGTCTGCCCGCTTTCTGCCGTTTGGGTCCATTATTCAATTCTTTTATGAATAATAAGAACCCTCTAGGGGACCCTCTTTCCCCCTTTCAGTACAGGCCAAAACTATGGACATATGGTGTCTTACTTTAAGAGACAAAATGACCTACAGTAAGAGTATGCAAAGGTGCTTTGCAAACAATGATGAGACTGGCACCATCCTATGAAATATTCTGGAAATAATTTCATTTTGTACCCTTTGTATGTTCATAATGTAGCATTATCAGAAACCCTCAAAAAAGAAAAGAAATGGGGCCTTGGGGCTGGCAAAATGGATTAGTTAAGAGCACTAGCTGCTCTTGCAGAGGACCCAGGTTCAGTTCCTGGCATCCACATAGTGGCTTATCTCCAGTTCCAGGGGATCTAACACTCCCTCCCTTCTAACCTCCGAGGGACCTGCACAACACGGGTGCACTTACACATAAGGAGGCAATATACCCAAATACATAAAAGTAAAAATAGTGTTTTTTTAAAAAAACAAGTATTTATCGAAAGGGGGAAGGAGGCTTCCCAAAATCCTATGCCATGAAGTTTATTTTTTGGAATTAGCTATGTCTCTAAGTCAGAACTAATAGTTTAGTCACCTTGAGTCATCACTTATAATAAAGTTTCCACTATACTACAGGATTACTTGCTGATTTGTTTCAGTTTTTTGACAGGAATTCACTCAATTCTTACCTCTGATATTAATAGACTATGTGGTACACACTTCTGAAGTTTTTCTGAGATGTTGGGTATTAAGCTGTGAGCCTAGCACATGCTAGGCACTCTACCATGAACTATACTCCTAGCCAACAGCACTTAATATTTTATTATTTATGTGTATGAATATATCGTCTGCATGAATGTAAGTGTACCACAAGTGTACAATGTCCCTCAGAAGTCAGACAAGGTATTGGAGTCCCTGCAACTGGAGTTACAATTGTTAGTCGCCATATAGGTGCTTGCAGAGGAAACCAGGTCCTCTGCAAGAGCAGCCTGTGCTCTTAACCACCGAGCCATCTCTCCAGCCCGACCAGTAGTATTTTAAAATTTAGCAATATTAGTATTACAACTTTTCCCATATCCTTGAGCATCACTCTGGGAAATTAGGCATTTTGGTGGCACATGTTGGTAGTCTTAACAACCTCTAATCCCAGCCTAGGTTTATGCTTGTCAGGTCTGCATAGGCTGTATTTTTTGTTGTACGTGTATGGGGGTGTGTGGGTATGTTCATGTGTGAATATAAAGGCCAGAAGTTGATGTCTGGCATCTTTCTCAGCAGCTCTCCACCTTTTGTTTTTTGAGACAGGGTCATCCTGTAGCCAGTTGACCTGGAACCAGCTATGTAGATCAGATTGGCTTCCATCTCAGAGATCCGCCTGCTTCTGCCCAAGTATGGGATTAAAGGCATGTGCCATCATGTTTGGTTTGCCATTTTTTTTTTTTTTTTTTTGAGACAGGATCTGTCACTGAACATAGAGTTCATCAACTTGGCTAGAATGGCTGGCCAGCAAGTTTCAGGGATGTAACTGTCTCTTGCACCCCCAACACTGGTATTACAGAAATATGCTAGTGGTCCAGCTTTTTATTTTTGCAGGTGCTGGGGATCTGAACTCAGGGCCTTATGCTGGCACAGCTGATCTCCCTAGCTGTCAGCCTGGGATAGATTGCAAGATCCTGTTACCTATCGACACCAAACTGGATCACCCTTTGTAACTCAAATCTGTTTTTCTTAAATTTATTATTATTATCACTATTATTATTGTGTATGATTATGGGGGGTGGTGAGTCAGGGGACAACTTTGCAGTCAGCTTTCTCCTTCCACCTTTATTTGTAGGTTCCAGGGATCATACTCAGAAATCTAGTTGCACTGCAAGATGAACTCTCTCCAGCGCCCCTTTTTTTTTTCCTTTTTTTTTTTGAGACAGGGTCTCCTTGTAGCCCCAGCTGTCCTGGAACACACTATGTAGACCAGGCTGGCCTTGAACTCACAAAGATCTGCCTGCCTCTGCCTCCCAAGTGCTGGGATTAAAGGCATGCGCCACCATGCCCGGCCCTCTTTTTCTTTTTTAAAAAGAGGATCTTGGGCTAGAGAAATGTCTCAGTGGTTAAGAGCACTGACTGCTCTTGCCGAGGACCCAGGTTTGATTCCCAGCACCCATATGGTGGCTACAAACCACCCTTAACTCCAGTTCCAGAGGAATCTGAAGCCCTCTTCTCACCTCTGAGACCTTGAACAACATGGGTGCACTCATATACATGAAGGCTATACACACATATACATCAAATAAAAATAATAAATAAAATATTAAATAAAAATGTGAGGATGACCTAAAACTCACTAAGGAGCCCAGACTGGCCTTGAACTAGTGGTAATCCTTCTGCCCCAGTCTTTAACATGTTGGGATTACAGATATGAGCCACACCATGACTTTCTCTATCGTTTTAAAATTATAGACTAGGAGTTGGAGAGATAGCTCAGCAGTTAAGGAGCACAAGTTTAGTAGATATATTAATATCATAATAGAAGTTTGCAGTTTACTCTGATCTGCTTAATGTTGTGACTCATCTTTCTGTAGACAATATACTTTTTAATAGGCCTACAAAAAAGCCGGGTTTTTTGGTTTTTCTTTTTGAGACAGGGTCTCCTTGTAGCCCCAGCTGTCCTGGAACTCACTATGTAGACCAGGCTGGCCTTGAACTCACAGAGCCTGCCTCTGCCTCCTCAGTGCTGGGATTAAAGGCGTGTGCCACCATGTGCGGCATGTTTTTTTTTTTTAATAAGTTGAACGGGGCTGGATCTGGTGCATACCTTTAAACCCAGCACTTGGGAGGCAGAGGCAGGTGATCTACCTTAATTCATAGTCCTTGCCTAATGTACATAAAGCTCAACTGATCTGTCAGTCTTCAACTCCTCAAGGAATCAAGATATTCAGCCTGTTACCCTTTTCAAAATTATGCCTATATTTCAACACTTGGGCACCTGAATCTGTGCAAATAAAGGTAAAAGGAAAAACAGGAAACAAGTCAAAAAGGTCTTTGATCAGCCGAGAGACCGACCACACAGTTCACAGAACACATGAAACCCTCTTCATTCAGAGCCTACTAGATCTTACTTTAGACACAATTTTAATAAGCTTCACGATCTGGTTTTTTAGCCCACAACAGATGAGATGCAGCCAACTGGAAAAAAGCTGAGGGTGGTGCTACAAGAAACAGGTGCTCAAAGATCAAAACCAAAGCTTGAAGACCTATAAACTCTAGCAGAAAACCTCAAAAACAGCAGGCCAAGGCCATTTGATCTTGACACCAAAAAAAATCCCAAAGGCTTCAAATCTCTGCCAGAATGATATGTTCATATGTCTCCTTGGTATATTCTGCTTAAACTATAGCTCAGAAATCCTTAAACTATCAAAATAAAGCCCAAAATAAAGCTTTTCCCAGGAACAGGGGATCTATAGCTCAGTGATAGCTATAGACTAGGTTCTAGGGTCAATCTTCAACACTGAAAATAAAAGGTGCGGTGAATATGATAGAAACAGTCTGTGCACATGTGAGATTTAAAATATATATTTTAAAGTGTCAGATTCAGACACAAATACTGTGTGTTAAAGAAACTAGATACAGGATTTCTAGAGATGCCTCAGTCAAGTGTGATAGGATTTTTAAGAATTCTATTAAAACCAGATAAAGCACTTAATGACTTATGAAATTAAAGGTGTATTTAAGAAGAATTTCTGTTTTCTTCAGAGCATGACAACAGGAAAGATCAAGATGGATTTCACAGGTGAAGGGAATCTCCGAGGGATTCCACTGCAGATATATTGAATCACAATCATTTTGACAAAAATACGGTTTTTCTAATCTCTGGCCATCTCAGAGGAGTCAAGCCATACTTTAAGGAAGGTTGGTTCTAGGTTATTAAATGGGTTGGGGACGTGTGTACAAGTTTTACAATTCAAGCTACTGAGCTGGGGATATAGTTCAACAGTTAAGCCCTGGGTTCCATTTCCCAGGGCCACATAAAACCTGAAACAGTGGCACATGCCTGTAATCCCAGTACCCAAGAGGGAGGAGGGAGGCAGAAGAGTAGAACCTCAAAGTCAAGCCCAGCTACATACCCTGAACACACAAAACCCCGTCTCAAAAAAAGTTTGGGTCAGTGAGGTGACTTAGGGAGTAAAGGCACTTGCAAGTTCAAGCCCCAGAAAACACACAAAGCTGGAAGGAAAAAGCAGACTACACAAAGTTGTCCTGACTTCCATATGAAGCCATACACATACACATATTCATATTCCCCTGCCCCTCGTGTATAAAGTTCAAGGTTGGAGGGATGGCTCAGTGGTTCTGAGCACTTACTGCTATTGCAGAGGGCCCAGGTTCGGTTCCTAGCACCCACACAGCAACTAACAATGGTCCTAACTCCACTTCCAGGGGATCAAAGGCCCTCTTCTGGACTCCATGGGCATTGCAAAATACAGATACACTTACATACATGCAGGGAAAATTCACACACATAAAATAAAAAGCAGTGGCTGCTCTTGCAAAGGACCTAGGTTCAGTTCCCAGGACCCACATGGTGGCTAACAACTGTCCATTAACTCCAGTTCCAAGGGATCCAACACCCTCTTCTGACCTCTGCAGGTGTTGTACAACACGGGTGCACTTACATGTAGGCATTACACTCATACACACAGAATAAAAAAATATTTTAAAAAAATTTTTGTAAGAAATGGGGGATGTAGCTCAGTGGTACAGTGTTTGCCTTAGCATGCATGAGGTCCTAGGGTCAAGCTCTAGTACTGCAAAGAAAAAATTTGAGGGAGGCAGGTATGGCGGTAGATGCCTGAATCCAAGCACTCAGGAATGCAAGATTGAGGCCAGCCTGAACTATAAAATGACACTGTCACAAAAAACAAAAAAGCTGTATTACTGGAGGCAAATACTGTTGTAAGTTTTAAATGTATGTTTTGAGACAAAGTGCTATTTCCCTCTCTGAAGAAGTCTCTCTGGCACTAACATTAATATAGACATTAAAAGTATTAATTTGCCGGGAATGGTGGTGCATGCCTTTAATCCCAGCACTCAGGAGATATTGAAAGGAGGGTCTCTTTTGAGTTCAAGACCAGCCTGGTCTACATAGCCAGTTCTAAGTCAGCCGAAACTACATAATGAGAGCCTGTGTCCAAAAAAAAAAAAAAAAAAAAGGAAAAGAAAAAGCTATTAACTGCAAATTATCAAAGGCTTTAGGGGAACAATCTTCTACCTGTACACCCAAGTGGTATCTCAGGTTGGTAACTCCCATTAGATTCTATAAGGACCTAATACTGCTACAAGTCTTAAAAATGCATATACACTTTACTTGGATGTCTTGCTCTTTAAAAGATCTTTTCTTAAGGATCATGCTTCTAGCAAAAACCCTGCTTCAATTTTAGTACAAGATTACTATCTAAAGTCTACTCTTCATTTCTAAGAAATCAGAGAAAACAAAAGTTGGTAAGGAGATAATTCATAGTAGGAATTAATTCCACCTTAAAGGATAAAATGGAGACCAACTAAAAGAGCTGTAGTGTTTCAAAATTTTCAATCTGCAGTTGCCTTCATTCTCTATTCTCTTACCCCATCCCATCATTATGAGTAATCCCAGGTCCTACCACTACCATTAAAAGGTTTAAGGCTGGGTGTGGTGGTGCACGCCTTTAATTCCAGCACTTGGGAGGCAGAGGCAGGCGGATCTTTGTGAGTTTGAGGCCTGCCTGGTCTACATAGTGAGTTCCAGGACAGCTGGGGCTACAAGGAGAACCCTCTCAAAAAAAAAAAAAAAAAAAAAAAAAAAAAAAGTAGACTAAAAGGTTTAATATGGGCCACCTGAGTATGGAAATTAAACGAAACTCACCAGTGGTGCCTTCCCATATCTAAGAAAAAAACATGATAGTGACACTAAGAGGTTACAATATTATTCTCTTAGGAAAAGAACCCTAAAGTTTAAGACCAAGCTCTCCTTACAGTGTTAAATCTCATCAATAACTTAAGTGGATGATGTTTCATTAAGAGGCAATTATAACCAAAAATCGAGTAAAATTCTTTCTAAATTAGGAGTCTCCATGAACATAGCACCCAACTTCAGCATTAAATTCATTTTGGGAGGTGACTGAAAGGAATAGAAAATTCCATCGGTTTTCAATTTCAACGTTCAGTCTTCTGAACTGACTGGCTTCTACCGTTGCCAGGTAAACACTTTTTCTATTAGCTTCAATCCTGCAAAACTGAAGGGCTAGCTTCTGACTACATATGGCAACCCCAAGGAATTCTCCACTAATTACCTCCTCCCTCCCGAGTCGCGTTTTCTTCCTTCTGAACTTCCTACTCCAGCACTTTTTGGTCCAGTAAGGAGGACCAAGTGTGCAGCTGCCTAAAAGGTAAAGTCAACTCAAGAAACAGTTGTGAATCAGGCAAAACGGCTTTCTTCTCCGCCAGCCTGGGTCCTCGAGCTCAGGCAGCTCTGCGAAGGGAGCCGGAGCTAGGGGACAAGGATGGGGCGACTAGCCCTTTCGACCTCTGTCTATAAGGCCGTCTAACGCCCCAGCCCCCACCTCCTGCCCCAAGTCTCCTTCCCGACCGGACAATGGCCCTGGAGAGCAGCAAATTCCAGGCTGAACCGAGGCTTTGCCACTCACTACCACGAGGGCCTCGAGACACGACGGGGAGGAAGGCAGGCCGGGAAGACAAGAGCGACTCCAGCCTAGGCTCGGGCCCCGCGCCCGGGCCTCCGCGGGCGCCATCACTGGGAGTGGGGCGTGAAGGCCACCCCGTGGGGCCGGCAGCGGGAACCAGCCGCCGCGAGCTCAGCGCAGGCGACCGCGGCAAGTGTAGGCCGTAGCCTCAACAGCGGGCCCGCCCAGCGGCCGCTTACCTTGTGGATTCTCTTAAGAGCCATGGTGGGAGACGGTGGCTGAAGCCCCGGGGCGGGGACGGGGACGGGGGAGGGACGGGGAAGGGACGAGGGGGCCTGAGGCCGCCTTCGCGGTCGCGAGTCGTCCGAAGACCGGGCGTTCGGGGGCGCGGATCCGACGGGCCGAGGGCCGAGGCCCACTCCACTTCTGGGCCTGCCGCAGCGGTCACCGCATCACCCAGCGGCGGCCCCTTTATGCGCTGCTACCACAGCCGCCGCCGCCGTAGCTGCTCTTCCTTGTCGGCTCGGCGCCGCCTCCTCAGCTGCCGTGGATCCCTCCGCGGGAGGAACAGGCCCGTTCAGGTTCGCCGGGAGCCCTTCACTCAGACAGCCGCGAAAACTGCCTGCCTTCCTGCTTAATGCAGGTGGACTGGGGACGCGCGGACGGACGGACGGGCGGGCAACGCCGCCGGGGTGGGGCTGCCAGAGCGCGGGGTGGGCCCGGGCCGAGGGGCAGGTCGGGAGTCGCCAGGATTGGCGGGCCGGGGAGGGTGGGCCGGGCCGCGCCGCGCCGGCGGCGGAGGGATACGAGCCTTCCCTGCGAGCACCCTACGCGCCTTCGCTGTCGCAGCCACGGCCTCGACGAGATGACGCCGCGAGGGGCTGGAAGATCTCGCGAGAGCCCAGGCGCGGGTTCTGGATGTTCAGCCGTGAGCTTCGGGAGTCTTCTTCTGTTACCTTGGGAGCACGTCCTGGAAGATCAATAAACGTTTAAAGGCATATGGTTTCCACATTGTTTAACTATCCCCCCATCAGTCTCCGAAGGAAGAAGCCAGTCCTTCATCAGCTTTCCTGAAGGAGGAAGGGACTTTTCCAAGGTCACACAGTGCTTTGTTTATTGGCAGAACTAGTACTTTAATGATACTTTAGGTTACATCAGATCTCTTTCTGGAAGATGTGTGGCTAGCAGGGTGGCCACCAACCGGAAATGAGGGTCATGGAGCTTGTACAGGAAGGTCTGAGATTAACCAGCTGGACATGAGTGTTCTGTCCTCAGCCACTAACTAGCATGTTAGCTTCTCCTGTAATCAGAAACTATGGGAAGAATTTTGACAAGGTCACACGAGAGTGGCAAGGTAGATAGCCTCACCCAGCAGAGAAGGGTGGACCCAAGGGGAAAATTGTAGCCACACAGTCGGCATGCTTTTCAGACCTTTTCTGAAATGTGATGAAAGAGACAAAAAATGTCCACAGGTCAGGTTTTTAATTTTTTCTCAATAAGAGTATTTGAAAAGCAATAAAGCAGCAGGTGAGGTCAACTCACAGGTCTAATGACCTGAGTTGGCTACCGAGATCCACATGGTGGAAGGAGAGAATCAACTCCCAGAAGTTGCCTCTGACTTAAACACAGACTTAAATGTAATTTTAAGAAAGTCACATGTATTAACTGATCTAATTTGGGAAGGACATTTAAAAAGTTGTTTATAACTTACTATTAGTAAATGAGGGTGTGAGGTGGATGTGGTAGTCTACACCTGTGATCCACCACTAAGTGTACGAATTTATACTGTATGTTTGAAACCAGCTGGAGCTACATGAGACCCTAACTCAATGTTGTGTAGCAATTTCCTCTGAAACACATTAAGATACAGACCTAGAGACTCAAAAAGTAAACAACTCAGGTGTCCCAGAAAGTCCCTGAAACCAACCAGATGTAAGATGATCCTCCTTCCCCAAGGTTATATAAGTAGTAAGGGCTGCTGAGGAGACAGAGACCAGCTGAGCTGCTTAAAGGAAGGGAAGAACAGTCACCAACCCGGTTGTCTAGAATACACTCTGACCTGTCAAGCTGCCTGCAAGTCATGCTTCTGGTTTCTGCTTTTGAGAGCCATCACTCATGCTAGACTGGGCTTTGAGTCGTTCCTGCTCCTGTATGTAACCCCAGTGAAACTCCTTTCTTCACCAAATTGTATCTTTGGTTTGTAGGTCAGTTCCCTATCTGGAGTGAGTAGACATTTGCTCACATCTCCCCAGGAAGAATATCATAAACTTGTGATAGTTAATCGTGGTTGTCAACATGACACACCTGGAAAGAAGGAAACTGAACTGAGTAATTTTCTCTATCAGGTTGATCTGTGGACGCATCTGTGGGGCATTTTCTTATTTACCAATTAATGTAGGAGGGCCCAATTCACTGTGGGCAGTGCCATCCCTGCTCAGGTGGGCCTAGGCTATATAAGAAAGGTAGATGCGGACTAGAGAGATTACTAAGCAGGTAAACGGACCTGGCCCCAAGCCTGAAGACTTGAGTTCTAACCTCAGGTCCCACATGGTGGGAGGAGAGAACCAACTCCTAAAAGTTGTCCTTTAACCTATACATATTTACAAATGTACACATACACAAATAAATAAGTAAATAAATAAGGGGACTAGAGCAGTTAAGAACACTGGTTGTTCTTGCAGAAGATTCAAGTTCGAATCCCAGCACCCACATGGCAGCTAACTACTGTCGGTAACTCCAGTTTCTAGGGAATTCAACAGCCTCTTCTCTCCTCTGAGGGCATTGCATGACACGGGAGTACTTACCTACAATGCAGGCAATACACAGATACACATAAAAATAATAAATAATAAAAATAAATAATGTAATAAAATTTAAAAAGGGGGGCAGGAGAGATGGCTCAACAGTTAAGAGTATAGACTGCTCTAAGGACCAATTCAGTTCCCAGGACCCACATTAGGTGACACAACCACTTTTAACTCCAGTTCCAGAGGATCTGACACCCTCTTCTGGCACCCACATATATGTGATATGCATTCACACAGACACAATTTTTTTTAATTTTTATTTATTATTTTTATGTATATGTGTGTATTGCCTGAATGTAGGTAAGTGCACCCGTGTCCTGCAATGCTGGTGGAGGACAGAAGAGGCTGTCAATCCCCTGGAACTGGAGTTACAGACAGTTGTTAGCTGTCATGTGTGTGCTGGGATTCGAACCTGGGTCTTCTGCAAGAGCAGTCAGTGTTCTTAACCTCTGAGCCATCTCTCCAGCCCCAACAAAGAATTTAAAAAAAAATTTTTTTAGCTGGGCTTGGTGGCACACACTTTTAATCCCAGCACTTGGGGGGCAGAGGCAGAGACAGAACTCTGTGAGTTCGAGGCCAGCCTGGTCTACATAGTGAGCTGGGGCTACAGGGAGACTACATCCCAAAAGACCAGAAAAAAATTTTTTTTTGAGAAGAAAGAAAGGTAGCTGAGCAAGCCAGGGGGAGCAAATCAGTAAGTAATTTTCATGGTCTCTGCCTCAGTTCCTCAGTTCCTGCTTCCAAGTTCCTGCCTTGAGTTCCTGCTTTGGCTTCCCTCAACAATAGACTGTGAGCTGTAAGCCAAAGGAGCCCTTTCCTCCCCAAGTTGCTTCTGGTCATGGTTTATCACAGCAACAAAAAGTAAAATGCAACAACACTCAAACACCAAAAAACAAACATCTACTTTTTCTATCCTGCCTAGTTAAGGTGCATTTTGGAATACAAAAGAATGGAAAAATGGGCTTTTGGGAGTATGGTTGAGCTCTAAGGAGTTTACAGGTCGAAGAAAGTTACAGCATCCTATAATCCAAGGAGGTCAGAAAGGGGTGCCAGATCCCCTGTAACTGGAGTCAGAGACAGTTGTTAGCCACCATGTGGGTGCTGGGAACCAAACCCAGGGCAAGAGTAGCCCATGCACGTAACCACTGAACCATCTCTCCAGCCCTGGTTGATTGATTTTTTTTGAGACAAGGTATCACTGTGTAACACTGGCTGTCCTGGAACTCACTATGTAGACCAGACTATCCTCAAACTCACAGAGATCCACTTGTCTCTCTCTGCCTCTGGGGATCAAAGGTATGTGCTACAACCTGTGGCTTATCTCTCCATCTTAAGATGCCTATGGATCTCCAGAATCAAAATTCCTCTAAAGAAAGTAGAAGAGTTTGTTTCTATAAATCCATGAAAACCATCCAACATTAAGAGGTTCTATTAGGGACTGGAGAGATGGCTCAGTAGTTAAGAGCACTTACTGCTCTTGCAGAGGACCTAGGTTTGATTCTCAACACCCACATGATGGCTCACGACCACCTGTAACTCCAGTTCTGATCTGATGCCCTTTTCTGGCCCACTTGGCTCCTGTACACATGTAGTACACATAAACTCATGCAGGCCTACATATATACACATAAATAAAAAATAAATCTTAAAAAAAAGGAGGTTCTGCCAGGCATGGTGGCACATGCCTTTAATCCCAGCACTCGGGAGGCAGAGGCAGGTGGATCTCTGTGAGTTCAAAGTCAGCCTGGGCTTGGTCTACATAGTGTGTTCCAGGTCATCTGGGGCTTCAGGGAGACCCTGTCTCAAAAAGATCAAAAAAAAAAAAAAAGGAAAAGGAGGTTCTGTTAGCAGTACCATACTTGTTTGTTCAAAGAGCTAGTGTCCTGCCTAGAGTGGAAGGATGATGTGAGAGAAATTATGCCATGTTTTCACCCAGCTCCAGACTAAAGGTGAGGTCTGAGGAAAGAAATGAGGTACATATATATGGTCCCAAGACAGGAATTTCAGATCCTTCTACAAATTAACTGTCTAAGATTGTATGTCTGCATAAACCAGGTGTGGTGGTGTATGCTTACCTCTAGTACTCAGGAGATTGAGGCAGGAAGATCAGAAGCTCAAGGCATTCTAGGATATATATATATATCATATCATATATATATGATATATATATGAAGTTCAGCCTGGGCTACATGAGACCCTGTCTTTATTTTGTCTTCTTTTTTTTAGTGAAAATTATAAGGGAAGAAATAAGGTATATTTATATATCTACCAGTGAAATTAGTATCTCTTTTTCAAATTTTCAGGTCTCAGTTTTGTTATTACTTAAAAATAAAAAAGTAGAAGCTAGGCATGGTGGCGCATGCCTTTAGTCCCAGCACTCGAGAGACAGGGGCAGGTGGATCTCTGTGAGTTCAAAGTCAGCCTGGTCTACATAATGAGTGCCAGGCCAGGTGGGGCTACAGGAAGACCCTGTCTCAAAAAGACCAAAAAAGAAAATGTTAATGGTATAGTGGCTATCTAGTGCCTCTTTAGCATAAACTAGACATGAAATTGTTACATCAGAAAGTTATATAAAGCTGAGCATGGTAGTGCAAGTGTGTTGTAATCCTAGAACTCAAAAGGCAGATGCAGAGTCTGGAGAGTGGCTCCATGGTTAAGAGCGCGGGCTGTACTTCCAGAGGACCCAGGTTTGATTCCCAGTACTCACATGGTGGCTGTCCATAACTCCAGTTCCAGGGGATTCAACACCCTCTTCCAGCCTACCCAAGCACTGCATACACATGGTACCTTACATACATTCAGGCAAAGCACTTGTAAAATTAAAAAATAAAATCTTAAAAAAAAAAAAAGAGGCAGACCAGGCCAGCTCAGGCTATCTAACACGATTATGTCTAAAAATTAAGAGAACAAGAAAGGCAGGTGTGGAGCAAACTGAAACAGGAGGATCTTTGTGAGGTTGGTGAGGTTGAGGCCAGCCTAGGCTACATAGTGAATTGAAGACAGCTGGGACTATATAGTGAGAGACTATATAGTGAGACCCCATGTTACCAGAATTCTTAAGAGTCAAAGCCTGGACTCTGGCAGCTCTAACAAGCTAGGTCTATATGGTGCGCGCTGGCTGGGCACCCTGGCGTGGTGTGTGTGGGCACGCCTGGGAGTTGCGGCGTGGGTCTGGTCCCCTGGTCTCAGCCACACGCCCTGGAAGAAGGCGGGTCTGGCCCCGTGGGCTTCTCCGTGTCTCTGTGGGTGTCTGCTGCTGGAGCGTTGTCCAGCCGTGTACCACCTTAATTTCCCCCCGTGAGCTTTCCTCTTGATGTGAGATCCACTGGCCACTGGATCACGCGGGAGAGCGCAAGGCGGCTGAAGCTGGGATCCGTGAGCCGGTGACGGAGGAATGCTGCCCCCCGGAGAGGCTGGATCGCCAGTAAGATGCGGGACTCTGCTTAGTCCGTGTCACAGCTTTTATTAAGTGTAGCTTCAAGTGATCCAGCTCTCTATTATTGAGAGAAGACTGGGATATTTATACCATGGGGGTAGTGGTAAAAGCTTTGGCTGATAGATACTTTGTGAGAAAACTTCTACTTTACACAACAGGGGTTCCCAACATCTCCCCCTCTTTGATTTAAATATGAAGAAATGCCATCGCCAGCCCTAAGGGCCAACTCATTTCATCTCGAGAAAATCCAAAGTTTGATAACTGACCATGACCTGTTTCCTGTGTGATTTTTAGCAAATGACAGTAACTGCCAGCAAAGAAATCTTAAAAAACAGTGAGCAAGCACAATACACAGTATCAAGAGATGACAAAAAGGAACAGAAACCATGCAAAACAAGGGATTGCTAAGCTAAATAGATTACAAAGTTTTGAGAGTGTTAACATTGGTTTCAACAACATCTGATTCATTTACAAAGAAACAGTATCTTTCCCAATATCATATAGTCCCCATGTTCAACAGTTATTAAGTCCAATGTTCTTTTGTTGTAAAGCATAACTTCTGGTGAGAAAGTTCATTTGCTGTTGGAGAAACTCCAGGCCATAAGTCACTGATGTCACAGCTTGTCGCAGCTTGTCTTCAGCCAAAACAGAATC
>NW_008347555.1:1063099-1063413 GCF_000622305.1 Nannospalax galili
AGGAGTATGTATTGATGATGCACAAGAAGAGCAGGTTCTAACAATATGCTTAAGGTGTTTGAGAGGAATGTGGGGAAACCTGAGATGAAGCCCTTGTAAATTAATATGAGTGGCATGGTGGAGGTTTTGGGCATCTGTTATGCTGGCAGGGAAAGTTCCAGCAGTGGCTACTTTATCTGCTATGACATTTCCTTCAGTAAGAGGTCCTGGGAGAGAGGAGTGGGACCTGATATGCTGGACAACTAATGGAGCCACTCTCTTTTGTAATAGTGTGGAAATTTTAATTAGCAGAGGTGAGATGGGGTTGCCATCAA
>NW_008347555.1:1065126-1068812 GCF_000622305.1 Nannospalax galili
TGTCAGAATAAAGGTTGAAGGGTTTATCAATCTTATCAAGAGCCATATAGATGGCAAAGAGCTCTTTAAATTGTGGGGATTTATCAGATAGAGGTTGAAAATATATCATAGGTGGGTCATTAGGGGAGTCATATATGACCAATGCAGCCCCTTTTTTTCCTCCATCTGTAAAAGCTGTAATAGTTTCTTTTATGAATTGTGGCATGCTCCATGAACAGCTTGGCATAATTTTTTAAATTCTGCTGCTGGGAGCAGGTACCAGGCTAGTGGGCGTTGCCTTGTTATTTGTAAGTTAACAGGAAAAGCCTCTACCTGTGGGATTTGGGGGTCCTGAGACCACTGAAGCTGGCAACTTCCACTATCTCTAAGATTACACAGTTGCTCTGTTGCAGTAGGTTGTGGCTGGAATGGTACCACAGGCGGTCGCGGGGCCACAAGGTGTGGCTGCAGCCAAGGTGAAGGGGGAGGGGAACTTATCTCAAGATCTTTGGGAGCTCTTGAAGTCTGAGCATTAATATCTGGGCTTGTTAAGTCAGCAAGAGGGGGGTAAAGATTAATTTTGCTGATGAGTAGGTTTTGTCTGACTTCTGTTGAATCTGCTACTGGGCAATTTTTAGAGTCTTTTTTATCATTTAAAACTTCTCCTTTATTATTTTCTGGTGTTTGTAAGCTTTCCTCAATCTTAGGTGGGTTTTTTAAGCATTGCTGGATGGCTGCCATTATCGGGAAAAAGGAAAGGGGAAAATTATGCCTTTCTTGGATTTCTTTTTTACAAGCCAGATGCGCAAGAAAGTTCCAGACCTCTGGATCAGATATGTCTGCTGATAGGATCCAGGGTGCAAATTGATACACCTCATTCCAAAATTTTAAGCTTTCTTCTTTTGAAATTTTAAGTCCTCTAGATTTGAGTAGGGTTTTAAGAGAACGAATTTGGCAATTCTTCTGGCGTGATGCAGAATTCCCCATTGTAAAGGGAAGATGTTTTTACAGCAGTCGGACACTAGAGGGCTGAAGCGCCTTGGCAAGTGATAAGCCTCTAGGTTTGCAGAAAAAAAGTTGCAGTTTTAAATCTTTTGTTCTGGAAGCCGCTTTGAGCTTCCAGGTGCCTGGCAGGGGTTAGTTAATTTGAATTTTCACTGAACTGGTCTTAACTGTGGCTTGAATGTCCTGAGGCAGGAAAACAGCTGGCTAGAGGAATCTGCCTGACTCTAAAGCTTAGAACTTTAGGGATTTTTCTCTAGCAGTGTTCAGATAGAAAAGTGAGGTGAAGTGATGGTTCTCAGGGGGACGTGCCTGAAATTAAAATTTCAGGGGATCCCAGTGATTCCCAGTCACGAGACCTTACCGCAAATTTGAGGGGCTGGCGGCCGTCCTTATGACTTTTAACTGGCCGATGCGTTGCCAGGTTTTTGATATTAAAGAAATGTCTAGATAGAGGTCTTTTGTCCACACCTGTACAGGCAGTCGGGGTCCATTAGGGGTTCAGAGAGACCTTCAGCCAACACCAGGGGGTAGCCCTGGCCAGAAAACCTCAGTTGTCTCTCTGGCCCTAGCAGTCCCATGCGAGAACTTCAGACCAGAAAAGAAAAGGAGGAAATCAGAAGAGAATTTTTGTGGGCACCAGCTCCTAGCTGGCACGAGGTTCAGAGGCTCTCACGTTTTGGCGCCAGATATGGTGCGCGCGCGCTGGGCAACCTGGTGTGGTGTGCGCGGGCACGCCTGGATTGCCTCCTGAGGAGGAGGGATACTCACGGATCCAGCGTTTCCATGGGCACCAGCTCCTAGCTGGCACAAGGTTCAGAGGCTCTCACGTTGTGGTGCCAGATATGGTGCGCGCTGGCTGGGCACCCTGGCGTGGTGTGCGCGGGCACGCCTGGGAGTCACGGTGCGGGTCCAGTCCCCTGGTCTCAGCCGCGTGCCCTGGAAGAAGGCGGGTTTGGCCCCGCGGGCTTCTCCGTGTCTCTGTGGGTCTCTGCTGCTGTAGTGTTGTCCAGCCGTGTACCACCTTAATTTCCCCTGTGCACTTTCCTCTTGATGCGAGATCCACTGGCCACTGGATCACACGGGAGAGCACAAGGCAGCTGAAGCTGGGATCCGTGAGCCGGTGACGGAGGAATGCTGCCTCCCGGAGAGGCTGGATCGCCAGTAAGACGTGTGACTCTGCTTAGTCCATGTCACAGCTTTTATTAAGTGTAGCTTCAAGTGATCCAGCTCTCTATTATTGAGAGAAGACTGGGATATTTATACCATGGGGGTAGTGGTAAAAGCTTTGGCTGATAGGTACTTTGTGAGAAATTCTATTTGCATATGGAAGTGGGTTTCTGCCATGCTGCCAGACTGCTGACTACCTGAAAAATCACACAGGAAAGCATGGTATTCCTAGAGCCAGAGGCCATGTTTATGTTATGGCATTTGTGGCGGGCACTTCAAAAGGAGAGTCAGTAAAAATGCCAGGGAAGGCACCCCGCTATGAAAGGAGTCTCAGCACATAACTCCAAGCTCGTGAGCTATCCGGATATGAAGAGACTTCTACTTCACATAACAGAGGCCCCCAACAGGTCTAGTCACTTGTCTTAAGTAGGCTTAAAAAGATGAGTAAAATAGAAGATTTATTCAATGTGGCCACTTTATTTGAGGAACAAAGGTTCAGTAACGCTCTCCCTAAGTCCATCTTCAGAATCTTCACAGAGGTTTAGGTTTATATAGAATGTAAGAGGTATGCATAACTAAGCAATCATAGCCAAAGTATGGTTCCCACATCCTTGACCCATCACTATTGCAGTGCCAGTTTCCTACAATGTGAATTGTCAGAACTGTGTGAAATCTCTCTAGGGGACAGATTCCTCCTATGGTTGGCACCAGTCTTCAGCTTTTTCCTTCTCCTGGCATGAGAGTCCTGAAGAAATTCCAATGTCTTGGGCTGCATTGTTTCAACTGCCTGATAGCCAAAGGGAGGGACACAAGTTTCTCTTTAGACTATTTCATTCCCACAGAATGGTTACACCTGATGCTAAAACAAAAGGGAAAAGAAGGCCAGGTATGGTGATACACATCTATAATCCCAAAGATGGAGGTAAGAGGATCAGAAGTTCAAGGCCATCCTCAGCTAAATAGCAACTTAGAAAACAGACTAGGCTATATGAGACCAAGTCTCATAAATAAAAGCAAAAGAAAAAGATAATATGTAGATTTTGCATCTAGCTTCATGACTAATACTTGTGTATAATTTTCTTGTAATTACTGAGTTTTCATTGTCAGAGTTATGTGGATCTCATATGAGTTCATGTAGGATTACTTTTTTGTTTTTGCTTCTCTCTCTCTTTTTTCTTTTTGGAGGTAGCGGAGCTAGTCTAAAACTCACTAAGTAGCCCAAGCTGTCCTCAAATTCACAGCAATCCTCCTGGATTGGCTTCCAATTGCTGGGATTACAGAAATGAGCCATTATGGTCAGGTTTTTTTTAACCGTAAATAAATATTCAATAAAATTCAACAGTGAGGACATCTGGCCCTGCAGCTTTCTTTGGGAAAAAAATGTAATAATAAATTCAGTGTATTTTTTACTCTTTTGTGATACTGGATATTAAATCCAAAACTTTGCATACCTTAGGCAAGTGTTGTAACACTGAGCTAGCTATATCGTCTGTCCTTTTTTCCTTTTTCTTTTTTTTGTAAAGTCAATTACCAAG
>NW_008347555.1:1068822-1088727 GCF_000622305.1 Nannospalax galili
TGCAGTTATACACATGCAGGCAATTCATTCACACACATAAAATGAAAATATTAAAATAAAACATTTTAAAACAATCTCAAAACTTGTGAGATACAGTAATGCAATGTGCTTTTAGTGGTTTGTAAGAAAATGCTTTTATGTTGGGTGTGGTAGCGCATGCCTTTAATCCCAGCACTTGGGAGGCAGAGGCAGGTGGAGCTCTGTGAGTTCAAGGCCAGCCTGGTCTACATAGTTCTAGGACAGCTGGGGCTACAGGGAGACCCTGTCTCTAAAAGACAAAAAATAAAATAAAAAGAAAATGCTTTTATTAGCCAGATGTGGTGGTGCATGCTTTTAATCCAAGCACTTTGCAGGCAGAGGCAAGTGGAGCTCTGTGAGTTCAAGGCCTGCCTGGTTTACATAGTGAGTTCCAGACCAGCTGGGGCTACAGGGAGACCCCTGTCTCAAACAAAAAAAGGCAAATAAAAATTAAAGAGCTGGGAATGTAGCTCAGTTAGTAGAGTGCCACCTAGCATGGACAAAGCCCCAAGTTCCATACCCAGCACTGTATAAACCAGGCATGGTGGCTGGCCTACAAACCCAGCACTCAAGAAACAAGAATCAGGAGGAGGGGAGCAGCTGTGATCTTAGCACACTGCCAGAGAGTGCTGGGTTCTGGCCTCCCTCTGGCATAGGGGACAGACTGAGAGCAACCTGGATCCTGCCTCTAATTGTGGCATACCCATCCCCCTTCCTGGGATTTCCTGAGGCCCCTCCCAATGTGCCAGGGCAGACCTGGCTTTGGTAGGCGAGGGCTGAGATCCTATCAGACAGCCTGAGAGGGTGAGCTCTGACCTCCTTTGGTATAGCTGCTGTGACCTTAGCACAGTGCCAGAGAGTGCTGGCTTCTGGCCTCCCTCTGGCATAGGGGCTGAGAACACAGCAGACGACTAAGAGTCCCCAAATCACCCCCCCTTAGGGAATTTCCCAAATTTTCTCTGAATTCCTGCTAGTAGGGGTCCAAACCTTAGAAGGAAGTCTGACTGGAACCTGGCTTGGGCTTCTGTGGGTGTTCTTGAATAGCTGATCTGAAGCCATCAGTTCCCTCCAAAATAAAACATGAGAGAACCTGAAACCTGTACCAACCAGCTTTACATAACCAATAAGGAAAGGACTGAGACACCGCAATAATACAAACAGAAGCATAATTCAACTTAATTCTCATATCAGAATCATAAGCAACAAAAGAAATTCACATGCCAAAATCACAACAAAAGAATAATAAAATGGAAAGCCAAAACACTATGTCTCCACCAAACTCCAGCAATCCTATAGAAGAGTTCTACAAGGAGAACCCCCCTAGAGATAACCCAGGACACTGAATTTAAAAGAACAATCATAAACATGATCAAGGAATTCAATGAATTTAAAGAACACAGGAACAAAGAGCTAAAAGAAGATAGGGTAAACTTCTGAATGAATTCACAAAAGAAAAGCACAAAGTCACATACAAAGGACAGCCCTTCAGAATTACAGCTGACGTATCAATGCAAACTATGAAAGCCAGAAGAGCCTGGACCAAGGTATTTCCAGTTCTACATGACAATAGATGCCAGCCCAGAATACTTTACCCAGCAAAAATGTCTATTATAGTTGAGGGGGAAAGAAAAATCTTCCATGACAGGAATAGCCTGAAAGAATACATGTCCACAAAACCAGCCCTTCAAAGAATACTGAAGCAATACAGAGAGCAGAGAGAAAAACAACTATACCCCAGTGGCAACGAAAGAAAATAAATAAAAGTATACTTGAGGAAACACAAAATTTGACAGAGAACATAAACAGCAATCAAAATGATGGCAACCAATACACATCTTTCAATAATACCTTAAATATCAATGGACTGAACTCCTCAGCCAAAAGACAAAGGCTAAGTGAATGGATTAAGAAAAAAAATCCATCTCTGCTCTCTGCAAGAAACACATCTTACCTTCAAGGACAAGCATTACCTTAAGGTAAAAGGATGAAAAGGAATATTTCAAGCAAATGGCACTAAGAAACAAGCAGGGGTTGCAACTCTAATATCTGAAAAAATTGATTTCAAAGTAAAACTAATCAGAAGAGATAAGGAGGGTCACTTCATTCTGATCAAAGGAACAATCAACCAAGAAGATCTTACAATCCTTACCATATATGCACCAAACTCTGGTACACCCAAATTCATAAAAACAAATACTACAGGACTTTAAGACACAGATTAAGCCCAACTCAGTAATAGTAGGGGACTTCAATACCCCAATGTCTCCATTAGACAGGTCAACTGGACAAAGAATAAACAGAGAGACGTTGGAATTAAATGATACCATGGACCTAACAGACATCTTTCAAATATCCCATCCAGGCACCAAAGAATACACTTTCTACTCAGCACCCCATGGAACTTTTAAAAAAATTGACCACATACTGGGCCACAAAACAAACCTCAACAAATACAAAAAAATTGAAATAATTCCATGTATTATATTGGACCATGTATTAGTCAGGGTTCTCCAAAGAAACAGAGCCAGTAGAATGAATATATATAGAGGGAGATTAATCAGCTTAGCTCACAGGATAGAGTCCAAGTAGTCCAACAATGGCTGCACCACACTGGAGAGGCTGAGAATCCATAGTTGCTCAGTCCATGGGGCTGGATGTCTCAGTAGTCCCAATCTGGCACTGAAGGTCTGACGAATTCGAAAAGATCAGCTAGTCTTCAGTCTACAGCAGCAAGACGAACTCACCAGCAAGAGAGAAGGCAAGCAGCAAGAAGCCAGGGTTCTCCTCTGCCATGGCCTTTTATATGGGCTGCCATCAGAAGGTAACACCCACATTTAGGGTGTGTCTTCCAGCTTCAGATGACCCAATCAAGAAGATCGCTCTCATTTCAGTTTATACCAGATCCAGTCAAATTGACACCCAGGATAAGCCATCACAAGTCCACCCCTTGTCAACTTGACACCCAATAGCATCTCTCTATGTCATGCTTAATTTTCAAATGAAAACAATGTTGAGGTCATAATTCACCTAACATAATATACTTTAAAAGCAGTCCTAAGAATGAAGTTTATACTCTAAGAGTGCCTATTAAAAAATTAGAAAGAGCCCAAATAAATGATCTAACACTACAACTCAAGATGCTGGAAAGGCAAGAAAAAATGAAACCCAAACCCAGCAGAAGAGAAGAAATAACAAAAATCAGAGCAGAAATTAATGAAATAGAAAGAAAGAAAACAATACAAAGAATCAATGAATCTAAGAGCTGGTTCTTTGAAAAGTTAAACAAGATAGACAGACCCTTACCCCAGTTTAAAAAAAGAAAGAAAGAGCAAATACAAAACAACAGAATCAGAAATCTCCCTCCCTCCCTCCCTCCCTTCCTTCCCTTTTGATATTAGACATGTCAGTGAGTATGAAGTGATATCTCATTGTGATTTTTATTTTATTTATTTATTTTTATTCATTTATTTTTTGGTCTTTTTGAGACAGGGTCTCCCTGTAGCCCCAGCTTTCCTGGAACTCACTATGTAGACCAGGCTGGCCTTGAACTCACAGAGATCTGCCTGCCTCTGCCTCCCAAGAGCTGGGATTAAAGGCATACACCCCACGCCTGGCTGTTCTTTCTTTTTTTGAAACAGGGTCTCATTGGCTGACCTGTAGCTTGCTATATAGACCAGGCTAGCCTTGAAGTCTCGGTGAGCCACTTGCCTCTGCCTCCCAATTCTAGGGTCAAAGACATGCACCAATAGGCCTAGTCTAATCTTGGTTTTAAAATGTAAGAATGCCTCAAAACACCCCAGTGCCTAAGCTGATGCTTAGTAGAGGCTATTTACTGGAGACTGTCCTATTAGAAGTTTTGAAAAGCTGGTTTTTGTTAATTTGAAGCTGCTCAGTTTTTTTTTCTTAAATTTTTTTTTTTTTACATTTTGGGGTTGGATAGATGGCTCAGTGGTTGAGAGTACTGACTGCTCTTGCAGAGGACTCAGGTTCAGTTCCCATCGCCCACATGGTAGCTAACACCTGTCTTTAACTCCAGTTCCAGGTGATCTGACACCTTCTTCTGACCTCCCCAGGTGTTGCACAACACAAATGTACTTACATACACGCAGGCAATACATTTGTACACGTAAAATTGATATATATATATATATATATATTTATTTTGGTCTTTTTGAGACAAGGTCTCCCTGTAGCCCTGTAGCTGGCCTGGATTTGCTATGGAGACCAGGCTGGTCTTGAACTCACAGAGATATGCCTGCCTCTGCCTCCTGAGGGATAAAGGCGTGTGCCATCATGCCCGGTGCAATAATTTTTTTTTTAATCACCTGTTTCAGAAGGCTTTCCTGACCAGTAATGCAAGAGCAGGTTAGGTGCTCCCTGCCTTAGAGTCCTGCCATCAGAGATGGATCACACTTGATTGTCCTTGTCAGACAGCTGTTTCATTCAATACTGTTAGCATCTAGAGGGCAGAGACTGCTGTTTGTATTGTTCCTCTTTTAATCCCTAATGGACAGCATCTACAAGACACTTATTGAATGAATTAATGAATGACAGCTAAATTATGACTAGCTCAGGAAAAAACTCATTTATAATCGAAGGCTGTAGAGTAAGAAAACAGCTCTCTTAAAGTACACACACACACACACACACACGCATACACACACACACATAAACACACACACATCCTCCATGGTATCTAAGACATATCACAGAATTCCTGTGGGTAAACATAGTATAAAGGGGTTCAAAATCCATCAAGGAGAAAGGAGATCCCTTTTCTTTCCTGAGAGATGATAACATTGTCCAGTGTAGAGTTCCCCAGGCCCAAAAGGAAAAGATGGCTGTGTGTACTGGTGCTTCTTCTAGTGCTGAGATCACTGGTGCTAAGTACAGTGTGGCCAGTGATGAAGTGGTTTAGAACCAGGCCATCAAAACCACTGTGTTCCAGCAATCTTCTGTTCATAATGTAAAGTTTGGGCAAATTATATGATTTTAAAAAATGATTTTATTATTTGTTTATTTTATGTGTTTGAGTGTTTTGCCAGCTTGTATGTTGTACAGAGCCCATGGAAGCAGGTGTGGTGGTTCACACCTTTAATCCCAACACTCCTGAGGCAGAGGCAGGTGGATCTCTGTGAGTTCAAGGCTAACCTGGTCTACATAGTGAGTTCCAGACCAGCTGGGGACTACAGGCAGACCCTGTCTCAAAAATACACACAAAAAATTTAATTTTAATTCTTTTAAAAAGAAATAGATCTGGGGATATAGTGCCAGTGGTAGAATGCTTGCGTTTCATGCCCAAGACCTTCAGTTCCAACCCTAATACTAAAAAGATGGGGAGCTGGAGATAAAGCTCAGTTGTTACAGTGTTTGTCTTGCATGCATTAGGCTCTGGGTTTGATCCCCAACACAGAGAGGGAGGGAGAGAGGAAGTAGAATCATTAATGTGTGGTCCCAATCAATCTTTTGCCCGTTAGTGGAATCTATAAGCTCAGCCCCTTAAAGCTGAGATTGTTCCCAGAGTCCTCTTTTCCTTGCCGTGAATCTTTTTTCTTTTTCTTTATTACTGTGGATGTTGGGTGGGGATGGAAGTGGATCAGAAGGGGATGAATGTCATCCTGCGGGCTCAGCCCACACTCCATGTGGCAACAATCTTCAGGACTTTCCACTGGAAACAGTCTGGCTGTTCAACCTCTAGTTATTCCCCCAACCTTTCTCTGTAGCTTCGAAAGGGGATTGGGAGATGAGGAACACTAAGCAGAAGACTGGGCCTATACAAGTTTTCCATCAATCGGTTAGTCATTACTATTTTATGTCATCCAAAGGGAAAAGTTAATTTTTTTTGTTTGTTTTGATTGGGTTTCATTTGGCCCAGGCTGGCCTTGAATTCATTATGTAACCAAGACCTTGAACTCTTTTTGGGAGGAGGGATTACTTTTTCTGAGAAAAGAGTCTCATGAAGCCCAGGCTGACTTCAAACTCAAAAATGACCTTGAACTTCGGAACCTCCTTGCCTCTACCTCCCAAGTGCTAGGATTACACACCTTAAACCACCACCACGCCTGGTTTTATGCAGTGTTGTGAACTGGACCCAGGGCCAACACATTGCTAGCTTACTCCTTTTAAGAAATTTTGTGTGTATACATATTATTTATGTATGGGCATGCATATGCCGTATGGTACCTATGGAGATCAGAGAACAATTTTGTGGAGTCAGTTCTTACCTTCCACCTTTGCATGGATTCCAGGGATTGAACCAGGTCAGCAAGCTTGTGGAGTAAGCAGTTTACCTGCTGATCCATTTTGCTGTTGTTCCACCCCCACCCCTTTTTTATTTATTTATTTTTTTATATTGCATTTTAAATTTTATTGTGTGTGTGTGTATGCATATGAATGCCTCAGTGGGCATGTGGAAGTTAGAGGACAACTTGCAGGAGTCAGTTCTCTACTTCCACTATGTGGGTCCAGGGGATTGAACTCAGATCATCAGGCTTGGCAGCTGGCATCTTGCCTGCTGAGCCATCTGGCCAGCTGCCCCCACCCTGTTCCCCCCCTTAAAGAGTTTTTCATTTGTTTTTCCAGATTTACTTACTTTTACTGTATGTATATGGTTCAATGTCCATATATATATATATATATATATATATATGTGTGTGTGTGTGTGTGCATGTGTGTGTGTGTGTGTACACCAGGACTATATCTGATTCCCTCAGAGTCCAGATGAGGGCATTGGATCTCCTGGAGCTATAGGCAGTTGTGAGCTGCCATGTGGGTGCTGGAACTGAACCCAGGTCCTCTGCAAGAGCAGCAGTGCTCTTAACTACTGAGCCATCTCCAGCACTACCACCACCACACATCCTTTTTTAACCTTAAATTCTTGATCTCCTTGTTTCTACATCCTGGGATTATAGGATGGGTCAGCACAATATGCTAAAGGCATAACAAATTTAAAAGTACACTTTTGCCGGGCATGGTGGCACATGCCTTTAATCCCAGCACTTGGGAGGAAGAGGCAGGCAGATCTTTGTGAGTTCGAAGCCAGCCTTCGAACATAGTTCCAGGACAGTTGGGGCTACAAGGAGACCCTGTCCCAAAAAGACAAAAAATAAAATAAAATAAAAGTACACTTTTAGGATTGGGGAGATGGCTTAGTTGGTAAACTGCCCACCTTTCAAGTAGAATGACCTGAGTTTGTATCCCCAGGACCCAGGTAAAGCTGAGCAGTTCTCTAAAGCTCATTGGCCAACTGGCCTAGCCAACCTGTGCAGTAACAAGTTCTGTGAAACGTTATCCCAAAGAAGAAGTTTGAGGGAGGCCAGAGAGATGGCTCAGCAGGTAAGCACATTGACTGCTCTTGCAGAGGACCTGGGTTCAGTTTCCAGCACCCACATAGCCGCTAACTGTCTTTGACTCCAGTTCCAGGGGATCTGACACCTTCTTCTGGCCTCCACAGGCATTGCACTACATGGGTGCACTTACATGCAGGCAGGCAAAACACTCAGACACATAAAATAAAAATAAATCTTTCTCCTGGCTACTTCCTGCATGAGGCCCCTGAAACCATGAGCCAAAATACACATTTCCTCCTTTAAGTTGATTTCCTGAAGTATTTTGTCACAGGAACAAAAAGCTAGTACCATCTGTTGAATTGTCTTTTCCATAGCTGTCTGCTCACCATCCTTTCACTTAACTGATGAAACCCACCTGGTTTGTTTTCTATTCTGTGAAGTTCTTCTTTCACTTCTGTTTGTCTCTTTGTTCCCCAGAATCATTTTGCACTTTTTCCTATTTCTCAAGTTGTATTTAATTACTTTTTATCTTGTTCCCTTTCACAAAATAAATACATAGTTGGCAAAAAAAAAAATCAAAAACATTTTTTAAAAATAAGGTGGAAAGTAATTGAGGAAGAAACAATACGAATCTATGGCTTCCATACACATGTGTATCCACACAAACACATACATGCACACAATGTACACACACAAATAATATAATAAAATGACACTATCTTCATTACTGAGTCTTGCTTCTGATAGTTACAAACCTGTTTTACCTCATCGTAAAAGTGGCTTATACAGGGCTGTCAAGATGGTTCAACAGGTAAGGGCTCTTGCCACCAAACCTGACAATTTAAGTTTGATTCCCAGGATCTACATAATGGATAGAGAACCAACTCCTAAGCCAGCAGATCTTTGTGAGATTGAGGCCAGTCTGGTCTACATAGTAAGTTTCAGGTCAGTTGGGACTACAGAGAGACTATGTCTCAAAAAATCCACACATTTAAAGCTATGTGGTTTGGGCTGGAGAGATGGCTCAGAGGTTAAGAACACTGACCGTTCTCGCAGAAGACCTGGGTTTGAATCCCGGCACCCACATAGCAGCTAACAACTGTCCATAACTCCAGTTCCAGGGGTCCAACAGCCTCTTCTGTCCTCCGAGGGCATTGCACGACACGGGTGCACTTACCTACATGCAGGCATAACACTCATACACGTAAAATAAAAATAATAAAATATTTTAAAAAATAAATAAAGCTATGTGGTTTTTGATGAAGGAACCAAAAATGCACACTGGAGAAAAGACAGCATGTTCAACAAATGGTGCTGGTCAAAATTGATAAGGGCATGTAGAAGAATGAAACTAGACACCTATCTCTCACTATGCACAAAACTCAATACCAAGGGCCTCAATATAAGACCAATACCCTGAATCAGATGGAGGGAGGAGAAAGTAGGGAATACATTGGAACTTATAGGCACAGAAAAGGACTTTCTGAATAGGACTCATAGCACAAGCATTAGGTCCAACAACTGGAACCACATGAAAATAAAAAGCTATGCCAGGCATGGTGCCATGCCTGTAGTCCCAGCACTTGGGAGCTAGAGGCAGGTGGATCTCTGTGAGTTCAAGACCTGCCTGGTCTACATAGTGAGTTCCAGGCCAGCTGGGGCTGCAAGGGGACCCTGTCTCAAAAAGACCAAAAAAAAAGCTACATACATCAAAGGACACCATCATTTGAGTCAAGAGTCAACCTACAGCATGGGAAAATATGACATGGTACACTTACATACATATAGGCAATACACTCTTAAAAATAAGAAATTTTAAAAACAAATTAGTGGGATAAGGAGCTGAATAGGTAGTTCTCTAAAGATGAAACACAAATGGCTGAGAAATATTTTTTAAAATGGTCAACATCTGGGGCTGGAGAGATGGCTCAGTGTTAAGAGCACTAGCTGCTCTTGCAGAGGACCTGGGGTTCGATTCCCAGCACCCACGTGGCAGCTACGAACTGTCCTTAACTCCAGTTCCAGGGAAATCCGAAGCCCTCTTCTGACCTCTGTGGCATTGCACAACATGGGTGCACTCACATACATGCAGGCAATACACTCATACACATAAAATAAAAATAAATAAATATTTTTTAAAAAATGATCAACATCTTTAGTCATCAGGGAAGTGCAGATTAAAACCACGTTGAGATTTCATCTCTCTCAGAAAGACAAAAATGCAAAAAACAAGGGCTGGAGAGTTGGCTCAGCAGTTAAGAGCCTCTGCTCTTACAGAGGATCTGGGTTCAATTCCCAGCACCCACATGTGGCTACAAACCATCCTTAACTCCAGTTCCAGGAGAATCCGAAGCCCTCTTCTGACCACCGTGGCATTGCACGACACGGGTGTACTCACATACATGCAAGCAATACACTTGTACACATAAAATAAAAATAATAAAATATTAAAATGCAAAAAACAAACGATGACAACTGCTGTTGAGGATTTCGGGGAAAGGGGAGGTCTAATCCACTGCTAGTGAGAGTGCAAACTGGTTCATCCACTATGGGAATCAGAGGTTCCTCAAAAAGCTTGAAATTGATCTACCATAGGATCCAGCCATACCACGCTTGGCCATATACCCAAAAGACTCTATCCCCTACTGCAGAAATACCTGTTCATCCATATTCATCACTACCCTTTTCAGTATAGTCAGAAATTGGAAACAACAAAGATGTCTATCAACTGATGAATGAATAATGAAGGTGTGGTATATATACACAATGGAATATTATTCAGCTCTTAAATGAAATTATGAAATATGCAGGTAAATGGATGGGAACTGGAAATAAGCATCCTTAGTGAGGTAGATACAAGTGGATCTCTGTGAGATCAAAGCCAGCCTGCTCTATATAGTGAGGTCCAGGCCAGCTGGATCTACAAGGAATCCCTGTCTCAAAAAACTAATAAATAAAAATTTTTTAAATTCAAGACTTGAGGGGCTGGAGAGATGGCTCAGCAGTTAAGAGCACTGACTGCTCTTGCAGAGGACCCAGGTTCAATTCCCAGCACCCACATTGCAGCTATGAACCGTCCTTAACTCCAGTTCCAGGGCAATCTGAAGCCCTCTTCTGACCGCCACAGCATTGCACGACATGGGTACACTCATATACATACAGGCAATCATACACATAAAAGAAAAATAATAAATAAAATATATTTTTTAAAAAATTCAAGACCTTTATGCAGTTGTGGGGGTGCAAGCCTTTAATCCCAGCACTCGGGAGGCAGAGGCAGGTGGATCTCTGTGAGTTCAAGGCCAGCCTGATCTACATAGTGAGTTCCAGGACAGCTGGGGCTACAAGGAGACCCTGTTTCAAAAAGACAAAAAAAAAAAAAAAATTCAAGACTTGAGGGGCTTGGGACTGGAGAGATGGTTCAGTGGTTAAAAACACTGGCTGTTCTTGCAGAAGACCTGGGTTCAAATCCCAACACCCACATGGCAGCTAACAACTGTCCATAATTCCAGTTCCAGGGGATCTGACAGTCCCTTCTGTCCTCCTTGGGCATTGCACAACAAGGTGTATTTACCTATATATAGGCATACACATAAAAATAAAAAATAAAAAGATTTGAGGGGCTGTAAGATGGTTCAGCAAGTAAAAGCACTTTCCCCCAAAGACTGAGGACCTGAGTTCAATCCTTGGAATCCACATGAAAAAGCTGCATGAAAGGCTAGTGGGACCACTCAGTAAGTAAAGATGACTGTCATTAAGCCTGACAAACTGAGTTTGATCTCTTGGACCCATGCGGAAGGAGAGAAACAGCTCCATAACGTTGTCCTTTGGGCTACACACACATGCCATGGCATGTGCATGCCATCACCCCCTACACACATTGTACACATAATAAAAAAAAATCATGAAATTGTAATCAGGTGTGTTGGCACATATTTGCAGTTCCAGATACTCCAAAGGCTGAGGAGATAAGATCCCTTGAAGCCAGGAGTTGCATAACATAGCAAGATCTCCTCATTGTATTAGTCGCTTTTCTGTTGCTGTGATAGAAACACTGACCCAAGCAATTTATAGAAGGAAGAGTTTATTTGAGCTTACAGTTCCAGGGGAATTACAGTCTGTCATGGCAGGGAGGCATGGTGGCTGGAGGAAGCTGGAGCAGGAGCAGCAGAAATGAAGCTTTCACATCATCACGCAGGCACAGGAAGCAAGCAGGAGGGCGACTGGAGATCTGGCAAGGCTTAAGATCTCTGTAAGCCCACCCTCAGTGACGTGCTTCCTCCAGGATAGCCACACCTTCAAAAACCTCCCAAAACAGCGCCATCATCTGGAGACAAAATGTCCAAATACCTGGAGCCTATGGGGTGACATTCTCATTCAAACCATCACATCAGTGAAACCCATTATTTTACATAATTAACATACAATAATATATATTTTAAATATATGTGTATTTTATGTGAATGAGTGTTTTGCCTGTGTGTGTGTAAATGTACCACACACATGCATTGTCTGTGGAGACCAAAAGAAGGCACTGGATCCCCTAGAACTGCAGGTATGGATGGTTGTTAGGTTCCATGTGGGTGCTGGGAACCAAATTTGTGTCCTCTGTCAGAGTAGCAAGTGCTTTTAACCATTGAGCCATTTCTCTGCCCCCTCCAACAATATATTTTTTAGATTTTATTTATTTGTAATTTATGTGTTATGAGTGTTTTGCCTGCATGTGTGTAAGTGCACCTGTGTCATGGAGTGCCCACAGAGGCCAGAAGAGGGCATTGGATCACCTGGAACTGGAGTTATGGGTGGTTAGCCACCCTATAGGTGCTAGGAACCAAACCCAGGTCCTTTGCAAGAGCAACTAGTGCTTTAACCACTAAGCCATCTCTCCAACCCCAATAATATACTTTAAATTAAAAAAAGCACAAAAGAACAACAACAAAACATAAAACAAACAAAAAAAAAATAGGCTGGAGAGATGAATCAGCAATTAAGACCACTTACTGCTCTTGCAAAGGACCCAAGTTCAGTTCCCAGCACCTACATCAGGCAGCTCACAACTGCCTGTAACTCCAGCTCCTATGGCTCTGACACTCTCTTCTGTCCTCCACAGGCACCTGCACTCATACCCCCCTACACACACATCTACATATAATTTAAAATAAAATAAATCAGGTTGGAGATATTGTTAAGTGTTTAAGAGCCCTGGTTACTCTTATAGAGGGTCTGGTTTCAGTACCCAGCACTCACATTGCAGCTAACAACTGTCAATAAATCCAGTTTCAGAGGATCCACCACCCTCATCTGATTTCTGCAGATATTCCACACACAGGTACACTTATAAGCAGACAAGCCACTCATACACATAAAATAAAAATAAGTAAATAAAAGTTTAGATAAATAAGCTGGGTGTGGTGGTGCCTGCCTTTAGTTCCAGCACTCAGGAGGCAGAGGCAGGTGGAGATCTGTGAGTTCAACGCCAGTCTGGTCTACATAGTGAGCTGAGACTACAGGGAGACCCCGTCTCAAAAAGACAGAAAAAAAAAAAAGTTTAACTAAATCTTTTTTGTTTTTTGGTCTTTTTGAGATGGGGTCTCCCTGCAGCACCAGCTGTCCTGGAACTCACTATGTAGACCAGACTGGCCTTGAACTCACAGAGATCTGCCTGCCTCTGCCTCCCAAGTGCTGGGATTAAAGGCGTGCGCCACTACGCCCGGCTTAAGTAAATCTTTTTTAAAAATGTGAAAAATGCAGGCAAGAGTACAGGTATGGCTGGGCTGCAAAATATTTGCCTAAGAAGCATAAGGCCTGTCTATCTGTAGCACAAGGAAGGGGAGGGGAAGGGAGGGAAGAAAGTGCTGGGCATGGTGGATCATGCCTGTAATCTCAGCACATGAGGACCACTTCTAGTTCAAGGCCAGCTGGGACTATAGAGTGAGACCCTACCTCAAAAAAGCACAACAAAGAACTGGAGAGATGATTCAACTGTTAAGGTCACTTGTTGGTTTTCCAGAGGACCAGAGTTTGGTTCCCAGTACCTATATTGAGTGGCTCTCAACATAACCCCAGCTCCAGGGGATCTGATGTGTTCTTGCACATATCCACACATAGAAAACAGTAATGCATCATTTAAAAAAATAAATTGGGGCTGGAGAGATAACTCAGTGATAAAGAGCACTAGCTGCTATTCCAGAGGACCCAGATTTGGTTTCCAGCATGGACATGGTGGCTAATAGCCATCTGTACTCCAGTTCCAGAGGATATGATGCCCTCTTCTGGCCTCCACAGGTGTTGTACACATGTGGTACACTAACATACATACAGGCAGAACGTTCATACACTTAAAAATAAATAAATAAAATCTTTATTTATTATTTTTATTTTATGTGTATGAGTGTTATGCCTGCATGTAGGTAAGTGCACCCATGTTATGCAATGCCCGAGGAGGACAGAAGAGACTGTCGGATCCCATGGAACTGGAGTTACAGACAGTTGTTAGCTGCTCTGTGGGTGCTGGGATTCGAACCCGGATCTTCTGCAAGAACAGTCAGTTCTTAATGGCTGAGCCATCTCTCCAGTCCCAAGAAAATCTTTTAAAAAACTAAAGATCCAAGCCGGGTGTGGTAATACATACCTATAGCCCCAGCACTTGGGAGGCAGAGGCAGATGGATCTCTGTGAGTTCAAGGCCAGCCTGGTCTACATAGTGAGTTCCAGGACAGCTGGGGCTACAGGGACACCCTACTCAAAAAGAAAAAAATAAACACTAAAGGTCCAGCTGGGTGTTATGGTATACCCCTTTAATCCCAGCACTAGAGAGGCAGAGGCAGAGGCAGGCAGGTCTCTGTGAGTTCCAGACCAGCTGGGGCTACAGGGTGACCTTGCCTGGAAAAAAACCCAAAACAATGAATAGATGATAGATAAATAGATAGATAGATAGAACAAAACAATAAATAGATAGAGAGATGATAGATAGATAGATAGATAGATAGATAGATAGATTAACAATAATAATAATAATAACTAAAGTTCCTGGATGTGGCAATGTAAGCCTTTAATCTCAGCACAGGGCAGGACAGTAAGGGGAGGCAGACAGATCTCTGTGAGTTCAAGGCCAGCCTGGTCTACTTAGGGCATTCTAGGCCAGCCATGGCTACATAGTGAGACCCTGTCTCAAAAAAGCAAACCAGAAAAAAAAAAGCAAACCTCAAAACTAGTCAGGTGTAGTAGCACATACCTTTTTTTTTTTTTTTGTCTTTTTTTGAGACAGGGTCTCCTTGTAGCCCCAGCTGTCCTGGAACTCACTGTGTAGACCAGGCTGGCCTCAAATTCACAAAGATCCACCTTCCTCTGCCTCCCAAGTGCTGGGATTAAAGGCATGCACTACCATGCCCGGCTAGTAGCACATACCTTTAATCCCTGAACTTGGGAGGAGAGGCAAGTGGATCTCTATAAGATTGAGGCCAGCCTGGTCTACATAGTGAGTTCCTGTCCAGCTGGCGCTACAGAGAGACCCTGTCTCAAAAAGAACAAATAAATAAATTAATAAATACAAAAATAAACATATATATATAAATAAAACAATAACAAAAACAACTGAAAAATATTATTGCTGAAGACAACACATGCCTTGGTTACATGACATAGAAATCAAGTTGGAATTGGCCTGGAAGCTTCTTCCCTGCTGACCAGCCCTCATGTAGTGTCAGACACTGTTAATCAGGTTGCTAAGGAAGAATTGTCATCAACAGTCTTACTGAACTATAGACCCTATGTGCAACAATACCAACTAGCCTGACAAGATGAGCCCATTGGTACAATAGTGTCAACCCTATTATGGAGGTAACCAACTGCTTTCTGATTGGATTTGATGCTCATTCCAAAGGAGGAAATTCACCTTTGATACTTTAAGCCCAATCAAAAGCCTATGGCTGTGGTTATGAGTCAGTGGGGAAGCCACTGCTGCTGTATTGCTATGTGGACATAATGTGCTTGCAGAATTTCCTTTTAAAAGCATGTTTATGAACATAGAATAGTGCTTTGGTCAAAGAAACTTCTTTTTTGCCAGTGGTCAGTGGTGACGGCAGAGACTCATAACTGGTCAAAGTACAGGGACTAAATGACTGTTGAATGCTCAGCCATAAATGCAACATCTATATCACATTCCCAGAGAATATCATGGAAGAAGGGGTGGGAAGAATGTAAGATCCCAAGGAAGATGGGAAGTGCTATGCAATGCTGACTTCCAGACGTGACATGGGGGACTGGAGAGATGGCTTAGAAATTAAGAGCACTGACTGTTCTTGCAGAAGATCTGGGTTCTTATACCAGCACCCACATAGAGGCTAACAACTGTCTGTAACTCCAGTTCCATGGGATCTGATACCCTATCCTCCACAGGTACTGCATTATGGGGGCGCAGGGATCTCGGAGCGCCAGCTGCTGGGCATGGCGCCGGTCTCCTGTGTGCACCTGGGGTGCGGTGGGTCCCGCACCGCGTCTGCCGTTTGGGTCCCTGGCTCTCCGCCGCTGGCAGGTCCCTGCTTCTCCGCGTTGTTGAGGCTCTCTGCTACCGGGCTGGCCTGGTCGGGTTCCATCCCAATCCACCGTGCACTCTCTCTCTAAGTTTGGGACCCGTCAGCTGCCGGGTCACGAGGGGAGGTGCAGGACGGCGAAAGCTGGATTTCCGTGTCGCGGTTTACGAAGAGACAGCTCTCTCTGGAGAGGCAGGATCACACACAGAACTCAGCTCAGTCAGTGGTACAGCCCCTTTATTCAGTGACTTAGCTCGGCTCCAAGTCTTAGTGATCCAGCTCTGATTATTGAGGGAAAACCAGGACACTTTATACTGTGGGGGTAGTGGTAAAAAGCTTTAGCTGATAGGTACTTTTAGGATGCCTTATTTACATGTGGAAGTGGGCTCCTGACAGGCTGCCAGACTGCCTGAAAATCACACAGGAAAAAGCTGGCAGTTCCTGAGCCGGAGGCCATGTTTCTGTGAGGGCTGCTTCAAAAGATGAGTCAGGAAGATGCCGGGAAGGCACCCTGCTGGTAAAAGGAGTCTCTGCATATGAAGCCGAGCCCATAGGCTATCCGGACATAGAGAGACTGCTACTTTACACAACAGGGGTCCCCAACACTGCATGACAGGTACACTTAATGCATGCAGGCATAACACTCATATAATGATTGATTACCACACAAGATCTCCACCATGTCACAGAAGGGGTGGGGCTCCTTGAGGATTTATGCATAGATAACAGTTGATGAGGGAAGGAGAAACATTTTCTTCAGTGGCATAGCCTCTGGTAAGGTGCCCATGTTCCTGTAAACAAACTCACCCATGCTGTAATAAACTCTAATGGAGGTTATCAGGGACAAGAGAGAGTAACGGGGAGGTGGGTGTCTGTCTGTGAATATGATTGAAATACATTATGTATGAACATAATGAAATACATTAATATGTATAATTAACATATGCTAATAAAAACATTTTTAAAAAAGAAAAATTGAAAAGGAAGTGAGGGGAGAGGAGGAGAGGGAAGGAAAGAAATAAGAAATAGGGCCACTGGGATGGCTCAGTGGTTAAAGGTACTTGCTTACATGCCTGATGACCTGAGTTCAATCCCTGGGGCCCACATGGTAGAAGGGGAGCATTGACTCCTGCAAATTGTCCTCTGAACTCCACATGAGGGCCCACACAACAATATAAAGTGTAACATAAAAAGAAGGAAGAGGAGGAGGAAAAGGCAGGAGGAAGTAGTAAAGTGCCTGCCAGGCATAGTGACACATACCTGCAATCTCAGCACTCTGGGAGACTGAAATAGGAGGATTCATATTACTTCAAGACCAGCCTGGGTTACATAATGAGTTCCAGAACCATATGGGCTAAGAGGAAGATGCTGTGCCAAAAAATAAAAAATTAGCCAGGCGTGGTAGCACATGCCTTTAATCCCAGCATTCAGGAGGCAGAGGCAGGCAGATCTCTGTGAGTTTGAGGGTAGCCTGGTCTACATAGCAAGTTCCAGACCAGCTGGTACTACAGGGAGACCCTGTCTCAAAAATACCGGAAAAAAAAAAAATCCCAGCCAAGTGTGGTGGCACACCTCTTTAATACCAGCATTTGGGAAGCAGAGACAAGCAGATCTCTGTGACTGTGAGGTCAGCCTGGTCTACATAGTGAGTTCCAGGCCAGCCAGGGCTACTTAGTGAGACCTTGTCTCAAAAAGAAACAAACAAGCAAGGCATGGTGGCACACATCTTTAATTCCAGCACTTGGAAGACAGAGGCAGGCAGATCTCTATGAGATGGAGACCAGGCTGGTCTACAAGGTGAGTTCTAGGACAGCTGGGGCTACAGGGAGATTGATTTCAAAAAGACCAAAAAGAAAAAAGAAAAAAAGAAAAAGAAATACAAACAAACAAAAGACAAGAAAGACAGGGCAAGGGATAAGTTAGTAGAATGTTTGCTTAGCATTCAGGAAGCCATGGATTTGATCCCCAGTACTGCAAAAACAGGGCATGGTGGTAGCACGCGATTGTAATCCTAGCATTCAGGCGGTAGAGTCAAGAGGATCAGACACTCAAAGTCATCCTTGGCTGCATAAGGAGTTGGATACATGATATCCAGTCTCAAACAAACAAAAAGAAAAGAGGAAAATGTCCACTGTTTTCAAATTCCTCCAAATCTTCTAAATTATTTTTATTTACTTTTAAAAAAAATTATTATTTTTATTTTATGTGTATGCATGTATTGCCTGCATGTAGGTAAGTGCACCCGTGTTGTGCATTGCCCACAGAGTTCAGAAGAGGCTGTTGGATCCCCTGGGACGGAGTTACAGATAGTTTTTAGCTGCCATGTGGGTGCTGGGATATGAACCTGGGTCTTCTGCAAGAACAACCAGTGTTCTTAACCTATAAACCATCTCTCCAGCCCCTATTTATTTACTTTTATTTTATGTGTATGAATGTATTGCCTGCATGTATGTAAGTGCACCCCTATCATACAATGTCTGCAGAGGCCAGAAGAGGGTGTTAGATCCCCTGGAACTGGAGTTACAGATGGTTGTTAGCTGCCATGTGGGTGCTGGGAACGGAACCCAGGTTCTCTGCATCTAGTGCTCTTAACTGCTGAGCCATCTCTCCAACCCCTCATTATAAACTTTTCATGGAAACATACTGAAAAAACCTAGGCGCCATGAGGCCACCTGATAGGAATGCCTGACAAGAAGTCAAGCATTGAGAAACTAGCTTATCAGAAAAACAGGACGTAGTGGTCAAGCCATCTGCATCTGGCAATCCCCGGGGCTCGATACCAGGAAATCAGGAGAAAAACCTCTGTGTCCCTGAGGTCACCTCCCATTTAGCAATCCCACTTCCCCTTAGCCCCGACCCTTACCCCATATTTCTGTGTGCTTTTGAAATTACTCTGTGTGTTTTTGAATTAACCAATAACCGCGCTTCTGCTTCTGTACCCTGCTTCTGCTCTATAAAAGTGCCAAACCCCAGCCTGTAGGCGCGCAAGTCCTCCGAGGAGACTTTGTGCCCACAGGTACCTGTGTACTAAATAAACCTCTTGCTGTTGCAACCCGAAGGCTGACTTGTCCTCAGTGGTCTCACTCTTACAATACAACATAGTTGGAGCATATTTTCCTCCCCATTACCCTCTCTCATTTTCCTTTGTCTGATCCCCTCCCTCTTCCTTAATAGCCTCCTCTTCAACTTTCATGCCATTTTTCTAGAGTCTACAAATGAGGGAAAATGTGATGCTTTCTGAGTCTGGCTTATTTCCTTAACAAGACTCCAATTCCATTAATTTTACAGCAAAAGGCATGATTTTTTCTTCTTTATGGCTGAATAATATTCTGTGCTGTTGTTCTTACAGAACTTCAACAAGACTTCAGAACACTCATTCATTGTCAGGAAATAAAGCCCTCTGGCAGCCCAATTTTAATTCCTTTTACTGGGGTTTCAATTTCCATTTCTGCATTTGAGTGCTTTACGTAGTGTGGCATTTTTTTGAGATAGGATCTCCCTCTAGCCCAGTTGGCCTGGAACTCTATATGTAGACTAGGCTGGCCTTGATCTCACAGAGATTCACCTCTCTCTGCTGGGATTAAAGACATGTACCATGACGCCCAGTTTGGGGAGGCCATTTTATTTTATTTTATTTTTTTGGTCTTTTTGAGACAAGGTCTCCCTGCAGCCCCAGCTATCCTGGAACTCACTATGTAGACCAGACTGGCCTTGAACTCACAGAGATATGCCTGCCTCTGCCTCCTAAGTGCTAGGCCTAAAGGCGGGCGCCACCATGCCTGGCTAGGGGGAGGTCATTTTGTGGGGGAGGAGGGAAGAAAGGGTTTATTGATTCACATCTCCTGGGTCACAGTTCATCAGGGAGCCCAAGGTAAGAACTCAGGACAACAAACTGGAGGCAGGAGCTGAAGAAGCACAGGCCATGGAGGAAAGCTGTTTACTGCCTTGCTCCCATGGCCCATATTCAGCCTGCTTTCTTTTTTTTAATTTTTACAAAAACTTTATTAAGAATTTCATACATGCATATAGGGCATTTTGATCAAATCCATGCCCACCCCCTCCCCTCCA
>NW_008347555.1:1095954-1115129 GCF_000622305.1 Nannospalax galili
AAAAAAGTTTTAGAACCAGGTGCGTATAGAGAAATACAGAACCAATCCCACTACTACTATAAGGAGCGTAACCATCAGCATACATCCACACCACATTTCACTACTTTCACTCGGACCGGTCCTCCTCTCACTCTGGCGCGCGCCGCATTCACCACTCTCACTCTCACCTTCCAGATTCCCAAGGCTCCTGGTAATTCTCCCGAAGGGCGTCCACTCGGACTGCCGTAGGGTTAGGAGCTCGACCTTTTCCACTTCTGGCGCCAGCTTCCTGTCGTTAAGCTTCCTTCCCAGAGTCGGATCTCTCCAACCCCTAGGGCCAGGACTCGAACCTGGACTTCCCTGCTCAGGACTCGAACCTGAGACTTGTTACGAGGGCCTTCCTCGTATGAAACTCTGCCTCCACCCGTCTTTTGTTTTCCAGGGGTCCCCCCTCGAATCCGGGACGAGCCCCCAAAATGTTAGGGTCCGTGACTCGATGGGTCCCCTCCAGATAACAAATACACGGGATTGGAGATGTAAAAATCAAGCAGAGTCTTTACTTTCCAGCTAGCTGGGGTCGGCCGGCTTCCCAAGACATGCAAGTCTGGTCAGAACGATCGACCCCCATTCAGTTTCAGATACAGATTATATAGGCCCACATAGTCATTACACAAAAAGCATTCCTCAGCATACACTTTGTTCAAACATCTTCTAAAAGCTATAGTTTTGGTTAAACATCTTTTCCAGGAAGGGTAGATCTGGTGTAAGCCTGGCGCAACCTCCCTCTTTTGTTCCTTATCAGTTATCTGGTGTGTGCAAACAGGCCTACAGGACACATTGTAAATCAACTGAGTCTGGGGTCCAGGGTCCAGGAAGGAGGTTTACAGCACTTCAATTCTTAGCATTTCAACTAGGTTAATCATCCATGTGTGGTAGATACAATCAGGCAGAACAGGCAAGCTTAGCAAGTAAATCTAAATCAACATTTTAAACAGAGTTTTCTATCAAAATGCAGAGTTCTTACAGCATTCATCAAGGTATTTCATTTTTTTTCCCAACAATACAAGTCGGGGGGGGGGGTCATTTTTAAGGGCTTGTGTAGCTGTTCCCTCACCCCCATGCAGGGACAGGGACCATCTGTCAGAGGAGGGGGCTCAGGCCTCCTAGCTCAGGCCTCCTAGTCTCTCTCTGCCCCAGCCCCTCTTTGCAGACCCGGGTGTTACCTGCTAGCGGTGGGGGACGGGGAACAGGACAGAAGCAAGATAGCATTCTCACCAGGTATGGCTTAGGTAAAGGGCCTTCTAAACCTGTCCATTCCCCCCTGCCTCCCATCCTGGCCCCAGTTTCACTTCTGGAGCTAAGGATTGAACTCTTTTTAGAGAAGGAGGGGTGGGGGAGCAGGTTGGGGTGCTGGAGCCCTTTGGGGCTAGATAATCATCACAAAATCCTTCCTGGCTAGGGTCCCAGGCTTCCTGCATCTTGTTAAAAGCTTTCACATTTGGGATCTTCAGGCCTTCTTTGATCTCTCAACTCACCCTGAGGGCTCTAGGCTGGGCCAAGTACCTCATAACAATGGCCCCCTGGCCACATACTCCCTCAGCCTGGATTGTATTTTAGGCTCTTTGTGACAATAATGGTTAACAGAACTTTTTTGAGGAAGAAGATACGGACGAGGAACCTGAGGCTTTGGGTCCTTAACTGCTCCAAGTGACCAAGCGACCAAGCAACCAGACCCCCACACCAGTGTTCTGCCACCTACAGTCAAAGCCTGTGCATTTGTGACCCCTCCACCCTGTTTCCCAGTTTCCCTAGCCTCCCAGGGTCAATATTTTCCAAAACTCCTCCTTTATCTTGACTATAGCTACCCACTGGGATTTTTCAATACCCTTGATCATCAATCATTGTCCCTCCAATTAGTCATGACAACCCCCCCCAAAAAAAGATGATTGCTTTCTTATTCCCTCACAACCCAGCCAGCCCTCCTTCCTTTCTGAAGCCTTAGTTAGCCAACGCTCCTAAGGGTCAAAGGTCACCAGTGCTATGAAGCTTTCTTAGCCTGGGGGTTGGTTACAGAGATGGCTTAGCATGAAGTTTCAAGTCCTTTTTTGTTAAGTTCTTGCTCCAGTGTGTCCTGGTCTGGATCTGGCCCAATCAACCCACCCGAGCAGATCTGAGCCGATCTGGAGCAAACTGTACCTCTTCAGAACTCTGGTCCCACTGTTTGCTAGCTATATGACTGTGGACAGCTATTGTGACTCAGTTTTCTTATCCACAAGCTGGGAATAAAGCTGACACACGCCTGCACAGACTTTGGTGAAAATTAAGTTAGATACATGTTTAAAATTACATACATGCATAAAAGTAAGTTTTGGTTGATGGTTTTCATTATCAGTTAGCAGCACTAGTCAAACATGGAGACAATCTTAACACCTCTTAACACCTCCCTTCTAATGATAAACCCTTCCTTCTCTGTTCCACTAAAGAATCCCTCAGGAGACCTTCCTTGGCAGGGTCAGTTAGTTCACACATAGGGGAACCTGAATGGGATTGCTGACTGAGCCCATGGTTATTTTCTAATTTTCCAACCCCAGGATCTGTAGGAATAATGCCCAGGCTGGCTGTTTTTCTCCTCTCACCCCTCTCAACCTCCCATTGTTTTTTTTTTTGTTTGTTTGTTTGTTTGTTTGTTTGTTTGTTTTTTCCTCCTTACTTGACTCCTAAAATCAGACTCTCAAGAGACCCATCTGTACTTTGGCAATGTCAAGTTTACTCAAACCTTTGAGCAGCAAGTTTATATGTAGAAATGCTTCCTAAAATAACTGAAGAGCCTGGCAAGAATTGTCATAAGGACTGTCTTGTCAGTGTTATTTATAAGCAGAGGCAACCTCCATGTCTAAGATGGGAGATTGGACACATATATCTCAAACACAGGTCTGCAAATTGTATGGTAGAGGTTCTAATGACAAAATCAATGTGCTTTACTTAACTGTCATGGGGGGGGTGGAATTATACAAACTTATTACTTAAATATTTCTTCTTGGTGCTTATCTGAGGTTTCTAATTTATTTGCAAATGAGCATGTATCACTCTGGTACATGCTCATGTACATCAGAGAGATGGGCATCTGATGCTTTCCTGATGGACCTATGAGGTGGGGAGGAGGGGCTGGGAGACAACTTTTTCTTTTCTGATGTAGATAGTTGATGCTTTGCTAGTCTCATGCAAATGAATCTTGAAGATAAACTCACTAGGGATTCCTTGATGTTCCCTGACACTTCAGGAGCCAGTTACCTCCTCTAGAGATGCCAGTTTCTCCCTCAATCTTTCTCCTCTTGTCCGCTTCCCTCAGCCCTCCCTCTTCCAATACCCTCTGTTCAAGTGATGAATCTAGGCTCTCTGTGTGTGTGTGTGTGTGTGTGTGTAATGGGGAGCCTACAAAAGGCTTAGAGAACAAGTTTTGCTTCTTGTTTTTTTGAGACTAGATCTCACAGGCTATCCTGGAACGCAATATGTAGCCCAGGCAATCCTTTTGCTTCAGCCTCCTGAGTGCTGGGTTTACAAGCATGAGACAAAGTAATACAGCACTCAGGAGGCAGAGGCAGGTGGATTTCTGTGAGTTCAAGGCCAGCCTTGTCTACATAGTGAGTTCCAGGCCAGCTAGAACCCTGTCTCAAAAAAGCCAAAAAAAAAAAAGACAGGTAATAGGAAAAAACAGAGTTATTTAATGTCGCCACATTGAGACAAGGGACACAGAGGTCCAGTGACCCCGCCCCCCTCTCCCATCTATCTTGAGGTTCCACTATGAGGTTTAGATTTTTTGTTGCTTTTTAAAAATATTTTAAAAATATTTTATTATTTTTATTTTATGTGTATGAGTGTATTCCCTGCATGTGTGCAAGTGCCACTGTGCCATGCAATGCCTGTGGAGGTCAGAAGAGGGTGCTGGATTCTCCTGGAACTGGAATTACAGATGGTTGTTAGCCATTATTTGGGTGTTGGGAATCAAACCTGGGTCCTCTGCAAGAGCAGTTGGTGCTCTTAACCACTGAGTCATCTCTCCAGCCCCAATTTTTTGTTAATAACCAAAAATTGTTTGTGACATTAGAGAGATGGCTCAGTGGTTAAGAGCACTGGCTGCTCTTGGAGAGGACCCGGGTTCAAATCCCAGCACCCACATGGCAGCTAACAACCATTCATAACTCCAATTCCAGAGGATCCAACACCCTTTTCTGACCTCCACCAGCACTGCACAACATAGGTGCACTTGCATACATGCGGTACAAAACTCATAAACATAAAATAAAAATAAAAAATAAATAAGTAAATAAATAAAATCAATAAACAAGGCCAGGTATGGTGGCATATTCCTGTAATCTCAGCATTCAGGAGGCTGAGCAGGAGAATCAAGAGGAGTCAAAGGCAGTCTCAGCTACATAGCATGTTTGAGACTTGCCTGGGCTACAGAGATCCTGTTTCAAAGTAAATTAAATAATAAATAAATAGGATTTGGGTGTGGTAGTGCCTGCCTGTAATCTGAGCACTTGGGAAAGGTTGAAGGAAGAAGATCCTGAGTTGGAGGCAAGCCTGAGCTATAGCAAGATCCTGTTTTATTTTGTTTTTTGTCTTTTTGAGACTGAGTCTCCCTGTAGCCCCAGCTGTCCTGGAACTCACTATGTAGACCAGGTTGGCCTTGAACTCACAGAGATCTGCCTGCCTCTGCCTTCCAAGTGCTGGGACTACAGGTGTGCACCACTACGCCCAGCACAAGATCCTGTTTTTTAAATAAATAAATAATTGATGTTTATTAAGTACTTGGGTATAATGAAAAGATTATTTCATTTAGTCCTTCTAATCAACTTGAGGAAGAATAGAAAGGAAAAATTAAAGGGATATTGGAGGGATTGGGGATGTAGCATGCACAAAGCCCTGGGTTCAACCCCAGCACCACCTAAACCTAATCCTAGCACCTGGAAAGTGGAGGCAGGGAGATCAGAAATTCAAGGTCATCCTCAACTATGTAGTGAGTATGAGGCCAGCCTGGGCCAGATACCCCTTCTCAAAGGGGCAGGGGATAGATGGGAAAGGAACCCTTCACCAGAAGGCTAAAATCCCTTTAACAACTGAGAGTCAAGTTTTCCAGTACAATTAACAGCATTTGCCTATACAGAGACAACAGTCCCTTTATTCAGAGATGTTTCAAATAAGAATGTGGGGGCGCTGGAGAGACAGTGCCGCAGTTAAGAACACTGACTCTTCTTGCAGAAGACCCAGGTTTGAATCCCAGCACCCACATGACAGCTAGCAACTGTCCCTAACTCCAGTTCCAGGGGATCTGACTGCTTTTTCTGTCCTCCGCGGGCATTGCATGACACGGGTGCACTTACCTACATGCAGGCATAAAAATAATAAATAAAATATTTTTTTAAAAAAAGAATGTGAAGGGCCAGGGAGATGACTCAGTGGGTAAAAAT
This sequence comes from Nannospalax galili, assembly GCF_000622305.1. NCBI lineage: Eukaryota > Metazoa > Chordata > Mammalia > Rodentia > Spalacidae > Nannospalax > Nannospalax galili. Next base: position 1,101,405 of record NW_008347555.1, read on the forward strand.
CCTTGCCCCCAAGCCTGATGACCTGAATTTGATCCCTGGGTCTGGAATGGTGGAGGGAGAAAACTAACACCTGAAAGTTGTCCTCTGACCTCCACATGCATGCTGTGGCACATACCCACACATGTACATAGACACACAATCACTAAATAAAAATTTTAAAATACCAATAAATAGCTGAGTGTGGTGGCACATGCCTTTAATTCCAGCACTCAGGAGGCAAAGGCATGTGGATCTCTGTGAGTTGGAGGCCAGCCTGGTCTACATAGTGAGTTCTAGGCCAGCTGGGGCTACAGGGAGACCCTGTCTCAAAAGAAAGCAAACAAAACCAAGAAATAAAAAACAAAATACCAATAAGTAAAAAACCAAAAATCATACTTAAAGCCCATGTATATGGTATTTCTCCTTTCCCAATTATAAACCTACAGTTTTATAGAAATCTCAAAAGAAACCCTATTTACAGTAAAAGATTTGTGTTAATACCTGTGTCCAACCCTTGTAACCCACAGTTTTATCTTATCAGACTACAATCCTATCCAAGGCACCTCCAGGGCCACCCTATAATCACATTTATTGAAAAAGTAGGGGGATGAGGTTGTTAGCAGCCTTTTGAAATGTAGCTTAAGAGCCATCAAATTTGTACATATGACTACTGTTGAAGCATTTGAATGGGATTCCCGGTTGGGAAGCCCACACTCATGCTTGTGCCTTATCCTTTCCCTAAGCACCTATCTGTTTATTAACTCCATGTTTAAATCTATATTAAGTTGGGTGTGGTGGTGCACACCTTTAAACCCAGCACTCAGGAGGCAGAGGCAGGTGGATCTCTGTGAGTTCAAAGGCCAGCCTGGTCTACATAGGGAGTTCCAGACAAACCAAGGCTACATAGTGAGACCTGTCTCAAACACAAAAACAATCAACCAAAACAAAACAAAACTTAAGGGATTGGAGAGATGGCTCAGCAGTTAAGAGCAGAAGAGGACCTGGGTCTTTTTCATAGCACCCATATGGCACTAACAACCACCCATAACTCGAATTCCAGGGGATCTGGAGCCCTCCGTTGGTACTGCCTGCAAATGATGCACTTATATCATACAGACAAAACACTCATACACATAAAATAATAAATAAAAGTTTTTAAAATTTCTTCTTCATCAACTAATTCTGCTTCATACTAACTTAATTCTGAAATTCTTTTTGACAGTGAAGTCAAGAATCCTCACTTCTGCCGAGTTTGGTGGCACCTGCCATTAATCCCAGAACTTGAGAGGAAGAAGCAGATGGATCTCTGTGACTTCAAGGGTGAGCCTGGTATACACAGTAAATTCCAGGCCAGCCAGGCTACATAGTGAGACCCTGTCTCAAAGCAAAGAAAAGAAGAATCTTGGCTTCTTTTGAGTGTAGGTCTCTGAAAAGAACTCATGTGCCAGGGAGATGATTTCATGGGTAAAGTGCTTGCTGAGCAAGAATGAAGACCTGAGGTTAAATCTTCAGCACCTGGTAAAAGCAGGGCTACCCCAGTGCTGGTGGGTCAAGGCAAATAGATGGGGCCAGGGCTTGCTGGCCAGCTAGACTAGTTGAAACAGAGCCTATATCAAAAAATAAGGTGAGGGCTGGAGAGAAGTCTCAGTGGTTAAGAGCACTGGCTGCTCTTCTAGGCGATCGGGACCACATGGTAGTTAATAACTGTCCATAACTGCAATTCCAGGGGATAGGACACTCTCTTCTGGCCTCCTCAGGCATTGCACGTCAGGGGTCAACTTACATACATGCAGGCAAAACACTCATACACACAAACTAAAAATAAAAAAAACAAGGTAAGGAGCTGGAGAGATGGCTCAGTCTAAACACATGATGCTCTTGAAGAGAACCTGAGTTTGGTTCCCAGCACCCACACACAGGTAGGGGCAAGAGTGGCTCACAACCTCCTGTAACTCCACCTCCAGAGGGAATCCAATGCCTCTGGCTTCTGTGGACACCTGCATACACACACACACACACATACACACACATACACACACACACACAATTAAAAATAAAATAAATCTAAAATAATATGTAAGGAGTGCTAGAAGAGACTCAAAGTCAACCTCTGGTCTCTGTATGTACAGGTGAGCACACCTGTGTGTACACACACACACACACACACACACACACACGCACTCAGGCTACATGGCGTAGTGGCACCACTATTAGCAATATTCTGAGATAGTTTTATTTCCATCTCATTTTATCAGAAACTAGAGCATGGGAATGGGAAGACAGTTTCCTCAAGATCACAGCTAGGAGTTTATTGATCCTGGAAGACTATTCACTTAAGTTTCAGGCTATGTAGGTCTGACAAGCAGAACGAAGCCCAGGTTTCTGACTTGGATACAGAAGCCAGGGCCAGCCGGTCAGTGGTCCCAAGACCCAGGAGTTAAACGGGCAGCCGGGTCTCTCGGGCGAGGGCAGCGCCATCTAGCGAAAGCTCGCCTTAGCACCCGAGTGGATGAGGTCATCACCAGGAGGCATGCCGGGAGCGAGCCGCCCCTGCAGAGGGGTGAACGCCTCTGCAGACTCCACCTGTTTAGCCAGTGCCCTTTTGGGATATTTACTTTACACCAAGTGGAAAGCCTCCCGCGTTGGATGTCGTCAGGAGCCCAAATACCATTGTCACTTACCAGCCTGTGTCCTTTGACAACTGCCGGGGGTGGGGGGGTGGGGGGGAGTGTCACCGTGAATCAGTTTTGCCCCAACCCCTCAGATTCCACAGGGCATCCCTTTTTCCCCTCTTCATCCTCCTACTTTGCTATTCTTGTGTGGACTCCCATCCCTTGCATCTGAAGGCCAATATACTTGGGGGGTCCTGTAGATATTCCCCTATCCTCAATTCAACCACTTTTCTGTTCCAACTGCCCCTACTAATTCTAACAGCCTTTTCAGCCATTTCCTGCCCTGCAGCTAGAGGGAGAGATTTTGTCAAGATTCTGTTTTTCCCATTAATGCCCTGGTGGCCTTCCTATGGTATAAAGATGAAACTCCTGCATCTGACCTGCCATCCTTTTACCAACACTTGCAACCCCCAACCTGTCTTTCACAACACCTCCCTCACTGTCCTCACCAGCACCAAATCATTGTAGGGATTTGTTAAAAGTGCAGGTCACTGGGCTGGAGAGATGGCTCAGTGGTTAAGAACACTGTTCTTACAGAGGACCTGGGTTCGAATTCCAGCACCCACATGGCCTCTAACAACTGTCCCTAACTCCAGTTCCAGGGGATCTGACTGCTTTTTCTGTCCTCCTCGGGCATTGTATGACACGAGTGCTCTTACCTACATGCAGTCAATACACGCATACATATACAATAAAAATAATAAATAAAATAAAATTTAAAAAAAGTGCAGGTCACTATCTCAGACCCACTAAACCAGAATCCCTGCGTATGGAACCTTTTTTCACTACGTTTGCATGCTAGAGACCCTCTTCTTATAGCTCTGAGCTCAGCCGGGACTGGGAAGGTACACGCAGGTGGTTCTCTATGAGTTCAAGGTCAGCATGGTCTACATAGTGAGTTCCAGGCCAGTCAGGGCTATATAGTGAGATCCTGTCTAAAAACAAAAACAAGCCACCATCACCACCACCATGAACAAGGCTCTCATCCCACCTGGGTTCACCTCTGCACCTCTGCTTCTCTGTTTCCTTCACATTGAGTTGAAAGGTCATCCCTACTGCTCCCTTGAGCAAGTCCTGAGTGAGCTTTTTCTAGAATGGTCCTAAGTAAGTAGCGGTTTGCCTGTCTTCTTCTTTTCTGCCCAGTTAGAATGTGAGCTCTCTCTCTTTTAAATATTTTATTATTTTTATTTTATGTGTATGTGTATATTGCCTGCATGTATGTAAGTGCACCTGTGTCGTGCAATGCCTGCAGGAGACAGAAGAGGCTATCGGATCCACTGGAACTGGAGTTATGGACAGTTGTTAGCTGCCATGTGGGTGCTGGGATTTGAACCCCGGTCTTCTGCAAGAATAGTCAGTGTTCTTAACCACTGAGCCATCTCTCCAGCCCCAGAATGTGAGCTCTTAATGGCAGGGTTGGGTCTGTTTTGTTCAGAGCGTTGAGGTACCTGGCAAGAGAAGGGGCTCAATAAATACTTGCTGAGGATGGAATGAGTATCTGGACATATTCTAAGCTTAAGGCAATGCAAGAACCTGGCATCAGGGGTGAGGTATAATGGACAGAATAATGGACAGCTCTGGTATGGAGGAGAAAAAGTGATTTGGAATAAGGAGCCCTTCCAGTTAGTACCTCTCAGCTACCACTCAGAGAGGTCTGGGTTGGGACATACTTTCTCCCAAGGATGTCTAGGCACGCATGGGTCCATCATTCACCTCTCTTCTTTATGGCATCAAGGTTATGTCCTCATCCTATGCTGGGGATTTTGAGTCCCATTTTTACCATCCAGGGCAATTGGAGATGGGAGATGGCATCTTTTACTCCAGCAGCATCTTGTTCCTGGGGTTTTTTTTTTTTTTTTTTTTTTTTTTTTTTTTTTTTTTTTTTTTGGTCTTTTTGAAGCAGGGTCTCCCTGTGGCCCCAGCTGTCCTGGAACTCACTATGTAGACCAGGCTGGCCTTGAACTCATAGAGATCTGCCAGCCTCTGCTTCCCGAGTGCTGGGATTAAAGGTGTGTGCCACCATTCCAGCTGTTCCTGGTTTTGATCTGTCAGAGAAAAACCGAGCTCAGTTCAGGCCAATAACTATAGCCTGGAGGAATGAAAGCCAAACGCCAGGTTCAGGTAAGGGCCAGCCCAGAAGGTAGATGCCAAGAAAAACAAGCCAGTATATGCCCTGTGGCTATAAAACAGAGTACTGTTGTATCCTAAACCTTCCCTGGCCTCTGCTTCTAAGGAAGTCTCAATGTAGTTGAGGATTGTGGGAAAGACTGGGCCTTAAGGAGGAGAGCAAAGCTAATGGCAGTTATGGTGTTGTTTGTTTTTGTTTTTGTATTATTTTGAGATAGTCTAGGCTGGCCTTGAATTCACTATGTAGCCAAAGATGATCTTGAACTTCTTGACCCTCCTGTTTTCACCTCCCAAGTGTTTGGATTATATGGTGTACCACCATACCCAGGGCTTCATGCATGCTATGCAAGCACTCTACAACTGAGCTAAGTCGCCAGCCTTCTCCCCATTTTGATGTGTTGAGACAGGGTCTCACTCTGTAGCCCAGCCCAAGATGGCCTGGAACTCACTGTGTAGCCCAGGCTAGCCTTGAGCTCATGACAATCCTCTTACCTCAGCCTCTTAAGTGTTGGTCAGTTATAGATCTTACTAAATGTTTACCAGGTGTCAAACACTGTCATAAACACTTGGCATGGCCGGGTGTGGTGTCACACATCTTTAGCCCCAGCACTAGGGAGGCAGAGGCAGGCAGATCTCTGTGAGTTCAAGGCCAGTCTGGTCTACATAGTGAGTTCTAGGCCAGCTGGGACTACAGGGAGACCCTATCTCAAAAAGAAAAATAAATAAACAAACAAATACTTAGCATTAGTTTCTTTCACACTTCTAGCAAACCTTTTCAGTCTAGGAAACCTCTAAGAAGACAAGCCAGTCTATGCCCTTGGAGAGATGAGTACAAAGCATAGTGGTTGGGAGAGGCAGCATGAATGGGTTGGATGGGGATATTCACTCAGGGAAGATAGTTGTGCAGGTCTTTGGTTGGAGGGCAAGGATATGCTGGGGACTTCAAGATGGTGGTAATACTTCCTGTCTAGCAGGCTAAGACTTGTTCCTCTAGGCTCCTCTCTTCTCTCTCTCTCTCTCTCTCTCTCTCTCTCTCACACACACACACACACACACACACACACACACACACACACACTTTCTTTCTCTCTTTCTTTGAAAACAGGGTCTCCCTGTAGCCCCAGCTGGCCTGGAACTCACTAGACCAGGCTGACCTTGATCTCAGAGATCTGTTTGCCTTTGCCTCCTGAATGCTGTGATTAAAGGTGTGCACCACAAAACCCATCTCATCTGTTTTTCTGTCTTAGGGAGTTAAATGCTATGGCTTGAGGAACTAGAGCTGGGAGTCTGGCTGTGGAAACAGATTTCTGCCTTCTCTGGGCCTCAGTGCCCTCTCTTCTTACTTTCTCCCTCCCTCCTTCCTTCCTTTGCTGCTCTGGGTCCAGCAGAGCTTGGGGCAGGCTGAGCTTCGAGTGGCACCCAAGTCCTTCTGAAAGCAGCTTTGCTCAGGCATTGCTACCCCAATCCACGGGTCTCTATTCATAGCTCCAGAGCATAATTAAGCCCAGATGCAGGTGCAGCTTTAATTAACTTGTTTTTTCCCCAAATAACTCTTTGCCCTGCCTCACAGGTGTCCCTGGAACATAGGACAGGTACAGAAGGAGAAAGGAGAAAGCCACTAGAGGCCCACTGTGTGCTCAACTCTGAGGAGATGAATTGTCTTGCTCCCTCTTGCAGTCCTGAGTGGTCCCTTGGGGTCTCTAGCCCTGGCATACAGCATCCCTTCCTCCTTTCCACAGTCTACATTGTCATTCTTTTACTTGTCAAAAGAGAGATCCTTCTCTGAGCCAGGCATTGTACCAGACCCCAAGGTACAACCCTGACAGCTATCTCTGTTTTAGTTCGACTGGCCACTGGGTGTCACTAGTGCTAGTCACATGGCATCTGATAGGCCTGAGAAGAGGCAGGCTAAGGGGAAGTAGGAATTGAATTTGACCAGCTCTGCTCTACCAGCCTGATTCAGAAACAAGTTCCTCAAGTAGAAAAAAACACCCACCTCCTCCAGCCTAACACTATAAAGACACCCTTGTGACTTAACAGAGTGGTAGAAGAATGCACAGCCTGTTTGGAATCTCTGTAGTCTGTCCCTCACAGAGCCCACCAGGCTTCCTGCAAACCCCTTTGTAACTGTACTTCACTCCCACACAAGGCAGCTTATGTTATTAGAAGGTCTTTCCTGCTTTCCAACCAAGATCTAACACTCTCTTTGAATCTCCTATGTCTCCTCTCTGTGGTCACAAAGAGGAAGGCTCTTCTGCCCTTCAGACATTTGGAGAGATTCCTGGGGTCCTCTGAGTTTGTTTACTAGTTTATGACTCTGAAAGAGCATTGATTGTGTGTTGGCTATGGGGTCACAACAAATAATGAACAATATTGAGGCCTGTCCTGTGGTTTATGGTCTGTCCAAGAAGCCAGCAACCAGTGTGCATAGAACACATATCTGTAATCCCAGCACTTAGGAGGTTGAAGTAGGAAGACTGAATTTCAGGTCAGCCTGGGCTACACAGTAAGACCTGGTCTCAAAAAAACAATAAAGCCAGGCGTGGTGGCACATGCCTTTGGTCCAAGCACTAAGGGCAGAGGCAGGCGGATCTCTGTGAGTTCGTGCCCAGCCTAGTCTATTCCAGGCCAGTTGGGGCTACAGGGAGACCCTGTCTCAAAAAGACTGACCAAACAAACAATAAAGCTGGGCATGGTGGTGCATGCCTTTAATCCCAGCACTCAGGAAGCAGAGGCAGAAGGATCTCTGTGAGAGTAAGGCCAGTCTTCCTGTTCTACATAGCCAGTTCTAGGCCACCTGGGACTATAGGGAGACACTGTCTCAAAAAACAAATGAAAAAACCACATACAAAAACAAAAGCAAAATAGGGGGCTGGAGAGATAGCTCAGTAGTTAAAAGTGGTTGCTCTACAACCATGACGACCTGAGTTCAGATTCCAGCACCACGTAACAGTCCAGGCATGGTCCTGAACATGCCTGTAACCCTAATGCTGTGTTGGGGAAGACAAGAGGATCAGTAGGGCTTTCTGGCTGCTGGCCTAGCTGAAAATACAAGCTCTAGATTCAGGGAGAGACCTTGCTTCAAAGGAATAAGGTGGAGAGTGAAAGAACAGCTGACAACCTCACCTGGCCTTTGTACACCACATATATGTTCAACACACACACACACACACACACACACACACACACACAAGTTGGGTATGGTGGTGCAAACCTGTAATCCCAGGACTTGGGAGGTAGAGGTAAGAGGTCTTGGAAGGCTTTCTGGGGGAGATCTCTGTGAACAGGTCAGGTAAGGGGTGAGTAGCTCAATGTTGCTAAAAAAATCAAGTTTTTGGTTTTTGGTTTTTTCCTAAAGTTTAAATTTTTTTTTGAGACAGGGTTTCACATAGCCCAGGCTGGCCTTGCTGAGATTATAGGTATGTGCTATAGTGCCTGGTTTTATTAAATGCTGGGGATTAAACCCAGGGCTTCATGTATGTTAGGGAAGTACTCTACCAACTGAGCTACAGCCCTAGCACCCCAGTCCCTCACCTTTTTAAAAGCAGAACAAATGTAGATTTATCTAGGAAAAATGAAAATAAAATTCCTGAGAGTGGGAGGGGCTGCAGCAGAGAAATACCCAAATAAATGTTTTAAGAAAATCAAAGCTGGGATAGGAATGTGGCTCAATGCTGGAGTAGTGCTTGTCTAGCATTCATGAAGTCCCAAGTTAAATCCCCAGCACCTCATAAACCAGGTGTGGTGGTGTCCACTAGTAATCACAGCATTAAGGAGATGGAGGCAAGAGAATCAGAAGTTCAAGATCATACTTATTTACAGAATGAATTCAAGACCCAGAGAGAGAGAGAGAGACAGAGAGACAGAGAGACAGAGAGAGAGACAGAGACAGAGAGACAGAGACAGAGAGAGACAGAGAGAGACAGAGAAGAGGAGAGAGAGAAAAGCAGTAGCTGCTGTAGTCACCAGGAACCAGTGGCAGTTGGGTTGGTATCTAGTAGCCTGCAGCACTGGGCCATATTTGTGATGAGTTTTCCATCCTTCCACCTTGTGCTACCTGGGGATCAAACTCAGGTCATCAGGCTTGGGGGCAAGCATCTTTACCCACTGAGCCTCTTGCTGACCCCAAACCTTTACTCAGTGTACTGGCAGGAAGACTAGTGGTGGTGAAACTTAAGTGGGAATGAAGTACAAGGGGTTCCTACCATCTGTAGATGGCTACATGAACATGCAGCTTATAAATACAGAAAAGTGCATAGATGGGGGGCATTGAGGGAAATGATGTCAGACATTTAAAACACCTCCTACATATACGAAAACCTCTGTGTGTGTGTGTGTTTGTGTGTGTGTGTGTGTGTGTGTGTGTGTGTGTATAATGTACTTGCTGCCAAAGCCTCAAGAGTTGAAGGAGAGAACTGACTCCCTGTAGACCAGGCTGGCCTCAGTTTCACAGAAATCCACCAGTCTCTGACTCCTGAGTACTGGGAATAAAGGTGTGGCTACCATACCAGCTTTTATTTTATTTATTTATTTAGTTTTTGGGTCTTTTTGAGACAGGGTTTCTCTGTAGTCCCAGCTGGCCTGGAACTTGCTATGTAGACCAGGCTGGCCTTGAACTCACAGAGATCCACCTTTCTCTGCCTCCCAATTGTTGGGACTACAGGCGTGAGCCACCACGCCTGGCTTTTAGATTCTATTTTATGTGTATGAGTGTATTGTCTGCATGTATGTAAGTGCACCTGTGTCATGCAGTGCCATCAGAGTCCAGAAGAGGGTGTCAGATCCTCTGGAACTGAAGTTACAGACAGTTGTTAGTCATTATGTGGGTGCTGGGAATCAAACCTGGGTCCTCTGCAAGAGCAACCAGTGTTCTTTTTGGTCTTTTTGAGACAGGGTCTCCCTGTAGCCCCAGCTGTCCTGGAACTCACTATAGACCAGGCTGGCTTTGAACTCACAGAGACCCGCCTGCCTCTGCCTCGCAAGTGCTGGGATTAAAGGCATGTGCCACCACGCCCGGCTTAAATAAATAAAATTTTTAAATGAAAAGAAGTAATATATTTCTATACAATAAAAATCTATTTTTTTTCAACTTGAAAAAAGAAAGAAAATGGGGATGGGAATAGTGGCTCACACCTATAATTGTAGGATTTGGGATTCAGAGGCAGGAATAGTTCTGTAAATTGGAGAATACCATGGTTATAGAGTAAGACTCTGTCTCAAAAAATGAAGGAAGGAAGGAGAGAAGAAAGGAGGGAGGGAGAGAGGGAGGGAGGGAGAACTGAAGCTGGTACATGCCTGTACTTTCAGCTACTTTTGTGGCTGAGGAAGGAGGGATTACAAATTTGAGGCCAGCCTAGGCTGCATAGTAAGTTCAGGACCAGTATCACCAACTTAATGAGACCCTGTCTCAAAATTAAAAAGGCTAGAGCTATAGCTCAGTGGTAGAGTGCTTGTCTGTCTTGTGTGAGGCCCTGGGTTCAATCCTTAGTACTGAAAAGAAAAAGAAGGAAGAAAATTAGAGAAGGTTTTGCACTGAACTTAGTGTGTTCACTCAGAAATGAAGCTGGTGTGCAAATCTAAGAGAGGTAAAAGTATGGGCTCTTTACGTCATCTGAACTAGTGTCCATGGCTTAATCAGCTCTGGAGTTTGACAGAACTACAAGGTCACCTCCCTTAATGCAGACATAACATTCCCAAAGAAGCCCAAGACATCATCAGTGTTGCCTTTCCTTTCTCTTCCCTCCCTCCTTCCCTCCGTCCCTCCGTCCCTCCGTCCCTCCCTCCAGGACCCTTTTCCTTCCTTCTTTTAGCTGTCCTGGAACTTTGAGCATGCTAGACAAGTATTTACCACTGAGATACAGCCCCCAGCTCTTCAGAGTTTTTTTGTTGTTGTTTATAAAATTTTATTTAATTTATTTTATGTGTATGCGTGTTTTGCCTGAATGCATGCATGTCTACCGTGTGTGTGTGGTGCCCATGGAGGCCAGAAGAGGGCATTGATCCCTGGAACTGAAGTTAGAGATGGTTGTGAGCTGCTATGTGGGTGCTGGGAACAGAACCCATTCCTCTGCAAGAACAGGAATTGCTCTTAAATGTTGAATCATCTCTCCAGTCCCAAGTCTTCAGTTTTGATAATACAAATAATACATATTAATTTTAATAAAACATTTAGAATATAATAAAATTAAAATTAAATCTGAAATTATTTTGTAGTACTTCATTGCTTGCTGGGTGATAAATTGTTTCCAAGCTTAGTGACTTATCTCACAGGCTCTTCTGTCTACAATTTGAGAGAGGCCTAACTGTGTGGTTGTGACTCAGGGTTTCTACAAAGATTACAGCCAGGCTATCAGTTAGTACTGCAGTTCTGGGCTCCCTCCCAAGGCCTGAATAATATGCCTGGCCAGACAGATGTTCTGTTGGTGGAGGCCTTGGAGCTTACCACTGGGGAGTTTTCAGATGACTGCTTGAGTGTCCTCATATGGCATTGGGCTTTCCCCAGAGCAGATGATCCAAGAAAAAGAAGAAAGGGAACCACAGTGCTTTTTATGAATACTTAATCCTTCACCAGGGAGTGGAATTAGGTACTACTTCTTTTGTTTTGTTTTGAAACAGGGTCTCATGTAGCCCCAACTGGCCTTGGATTCATCATGTTGCCTCTGTTTCCTAAGTGAACCACCAGACCCAACTAGGCTCCATCTTTTGAAAGAAGTATCAAATGCTTTGTGGAAAGCTTATTTTTTTAAGATTTATTTTTATTATTTTACAATTATGTGTATAATATTTATTTTTATTATTTTATAATTATGTGTATGTATTGGTGTGTGAGTATGTATATGTGAATGTAGGTATTCTTGGGGGCCAGAGAGGTGTTGGATCCTCTGGAGCTGAAATTACACATGGCTGTGAGCTGCCTGATCTGGATGCTGGAAATAGAACTTTGGCCTCTTTAAGAATAGAGCATGTTCTTAACTACTGAAACATTTCTCCATCCCTATAGACATCTTTTTATACTTTCACACCATGCATACCCCTTTCCAATACAACCATTATGAATAATTTGTTGTAGTAACAAACATGTTCTCAAGCAAATATGCATATATATATACTTTATTATTTTGTTATTAATGTGTGTATGGGTGTGCAAATGGGTGTGTCAGAGGAAACTTTGTAGCAGCGTTCTCTCTGCCTTTCATGGTTCTGGGTTTGAACTCAGGTTGGTAAGTTCCTGTATATTTACTTTAAAAAATAAAAATCAGGGCCTGGAGAGATAGCTCAGTGGTTAAGAGCACTGACTGCTCTTGCAGAGGACCTGGGTTTGATTCCCAGCACCCACATGGCAGCTACAAACCATCCTTAACTCCAGTTCCAGAGGAATCCAAAGCTCTTTTCTGACCTCTGAGGCATTGCACGACACAGGTGCACTCACATACATGCAGGTAATACACTCATACGCATAAAATAAAAATAAAAAAATATTTAAAAAAAAATCAGTGCCGGGCATGGTGGCACACACCTTTAGTCCCAGCACTGGGGAGACAGAGGCAGGCAAATCACTGTTCGTTCAAGGCCAACCTGTTCTACATAGCAAGTTCTAGGCCAGCTGGGGCTACAGGGAGAGCCTGTCTCAAAAAGATGCTGGTTGTGGTGGTGCATGCTTTTAAATCCCAGCATTCAGGAGTGTCCCAGTTTGTTTCTTCATTGCTGTGACAAAATACTCTGACCAATACCAACTTGGGGAGGAAAGGGTTTATTTGGCTTACATCTCCTGGGTCATAGTTCATCAGGGAGCACAAGGTAGGACCTCAGGGCAGGAATCTGGAGTTAGGAGCTGGAGCACAGGCCATGGAGGAACTTGCTTACAGGCTTGCTCCCCTGGCCCCAGCTCAGCTTGCTTTTTTATGGAACACAGGCCCACCTGCCCAGGGGTCGCACCACCCACAATGGGCTGGGCTCTCCTACATCACTCAACAATCAAGAAGATGCCCCACAGACATGGCCACAGGCCAGTCCTATGGAGGAAATTTCCCAATTGAGGCTCCCTCAACCCAGGTGTGTCAAGTTGACACTAAAGCTATCCAGCACAAGGAGGCAGGTGCAGGCTCTATGAGTTTGAGACCAACCTGTCTACATAGTGAGTTCCAGGCCAGCCAGGGTTACATAGTGAGACATTGTCTCAAAACAAAAACAAATAATAAAACAAAACTCTCCAACAACCACCCCCCCTCAAAAAAAAACCCCACAACAAGGGAGGCTGGAGAGATGGTTCAGTGGTTCAGAGCACTTACTGCTCTTGTAGAGGACCTGGGTCTGTTTCCCAGCACCAACAAGATGGCTAAAAACCTTCTCTAGCTCCAGTTCCAAAGGACCAGTGCCCTCTTCTGGGCTTTGAGGGCACTAAGCACATGTATGGTACACATACACATACATGCAAGTAAACACTTATACATATACAATAAAAATGAATAAATCTTATAAAGAAGAGCCTGGTGTGGTGGCAAATGCCTTTAGTCCCAGCACTTGGGAGGCAGAGGCAGGTGGATCTCTCTGTGAGATTTAGGCCAGTCTGGTCTACGTAGCAAGTGCTTGGCCAGCTGGGGGCTACATGGAGACCCTGTATCAAAAAGACCGAAAAAACAAAAAAAAGAAGAAAGAAAGTTCAAAGCCAGTCTGGGTTACATAAGACCCTATCTGAAAGGAAAAAAAAGAAAAGGTGCCGTGAACCAAGACTCCAACCAGCAGAGCCGAGGAAAGGACAACACGGACACCAAGGTGAGGTTCAAGCAATTCTCTCTCCTTTATTCTTCGTCATCCCACAATATATACCCTCATCAGATCCATCCCACAATCAGACTGTCACACGGAGCCAATTAGGACATGAGCACGGGGCTAACATGCAGGCAGAGCAGCAAATCATTGGGCCATGCAATAGAATCATGCTCGGTGA
>NW_008347555.1:1117032-1127098 GCF_000622305.1 Nannospalax galili
GGTTTTATTTAAATAAAAGTAGATGATAAGCAATGACCCCAAAGTAGGTTCCCTTCCAAACTAGTCTTACTGCTTTTCCAAACATGTGTTGGATGCCATTTGATTCTGTCCCAACTGAAATACCCACTTGGGAAAAAATTCCTTTGAGGGAATTATATGAAGTGCACTGATTTTTCCATGAGGAAAACTGAAACCAGATAAAATCAGAACACAATGATCTCTCTCCTCTCCCTCCTCCATGCCTTTTTGGCTCTTTTTATTTTCATCTTTTCTTCTCTCCCCAACACCAACCCTAACACCAGCCCCAGCCCCATCCTCAGCTGCAATGCGAACCCTAACTTTAATCCTAAATGTAGCCCTAGCCCAAGCCCTAGCTCTACCCATAACCCTAAATGCTTAACCCTAACCTTAGCCCTAGCCCTAGCCTTAGCCTTAATCCTAACCCTAACAATAACCCTAACCCCAACCCCTAACCCCTAACAATAACCTTAACCCTAACCCTAACCTTAAACCCTAACCCTAACCCCCAAAACAACCCCAATCCCAAACGCAAACCCAAACCCTAATCCTAACCTTAACCCTAACCCTATCCTAACCCTAACCCTTAACATAACCTCTAACCATAACCCAGGCCTAACCCTAAACCTAACCCTAACCTTTAACCCTAAATCTAAGCCAAACCCTAACCCCAACCCTAACCCTAACTCTAACCCTAACCCTAAACCTAAATCTAAACCTAACCCCTAACCATAACCCAGCCCTATCCCTAATCCTAACCCTAACCTTTAACCCTAAACCTATGCTGAACCTTAACCCGAACCCGAACCTGAACCCTAGCCCTAGCCCTATCCCTAGCTCTAAGCCTAACCCTAACCTGAACCTGAACCCGAACTTGATTCCTAGCGCTAGCGCTGGCCCTACCCTAACCCTAACCCTAACCCGACAAAACATGAACCCGAATCCCAACCCGAACCAGAACACTAACTCTAACCCAAAACCGAAACTAAACCCTTAACCTAAACCTAGCCCTAGCCCTAGCCCTAGCGCTATCCCTACACCTGAGTATTATCCCTAACCCTAACCCTGATCCTAACCCTAGCCCTAGCCCTAGCACTAGCCTGCCGCAAACCAAGTCTCTGACCAGCAGAGCCGAGGAAAGGACAACACGGACACCAAGGTGAGGTTCAAGCAACTCTCTCTCTTTTATTCATCGTCATCCCACAATATATACCCTCATCAGATCCATCCCACAATCAGACCGTCACACGGAGCCAATCAGGACATGAGCACGGGGCTAACATGCAGGCAGAGCAGCAAATCATTGGGCCATGCAATAGAATCATGCTCGGTGACATATCATGTCAGGCAGGCTGCGCGTGATCAAGCTTACAGCGCTTGTGTGAGTTGGAGCAAACAAGTGAGGGTCACGAGGCTTGGCAGCCTCGACTGCGCCCACTTCCCACAAAAGGGGCTGGAGAGACAGCTCAGTGGTTAAGAACACTGGTTGTTCTTACAGAAGACCCGGGTTCGAATCCCAGCACCCACATGGCAGCTAACAACTGTCCATAACTCCAGTAGATCTGACAACTTCTTCTGACCTCCTTAGGCATTGCATGACATGGGTGCACTTACCTACATGCAGGCAATACATGCATACACATAAAATAAAATTTAAAAAAAAAAAGAAAAGAAAGGCATGATCATCCACATGCACTGGCAGAGCTGTGCCGTGTGGCTGCCCACATGCATTGGTGGAGCTGCGCCAGACTGTCCACCCATGCACCCTGGTGGCACGCATGGTCGGCTGACCATCATTATCACTCAGTGGCTGTGGAGACCTAGCTGCTGTCCTCAATAACATTAGGAACCTGAGAAGTCTACAGATTTCAGAAAATAAACTAGAGGACACTGGTGTAAAGCTGTCATGTGAAGCTGTGAAACTTTCCCAACTGCCACTCAGAGAATCTTGGGTTGGAGGCCTGTGAGCTTTATAGCCTGCTGTGAGGACCTAACTTCTTTTATCACACAGTAAAACCCAGAGGGGAATTAGCATGTTGGAAAATACTTTGGTCCACAGTGGGATCACTGTGCTGAGTGAGGACTAGAAAAAGTCGAAGTGTAACCTGTATGCAACATGCAAGGGCTTCAAACCACTAACTTTGATGAGGAAAACCAAGAGTTTCTGACCACTGAGAAAAAGAGAAATCCCTTTGACGTTCCTAAGCAGCATATAAAATAAACAGAAATTATGAGTGAAAATCCCATTCCAAAGAGCCTGGATGTATTTTGACCCAAAACCACATACAAAGGAAAGGGTGTGGGCCCTTCAGCTCACCTCTGTATAAGATAGAGATCACTGAACTGACACTAATGAGGTCTGATTTCTCTGGCACCCAGCTCCCATGGGTTCTATAAGATGGATGGGGTTTTTCATTTTCAAATAGAAGACACAAAGTTGGGGGTGTGGAGATAGGGGGTGGTAGGGTGAAGGTGGAGATGGTAGAGGAGGTCTGAATGTAAATTCACTCTGAAATTCTTGAATCAATAAAATTTCTCTTAAGCATAAAAAAAAGAAGGAAAGAAACTTTACCAGCTTCTTGTAGACTAAATACATGTGTATGTGCCCTTCTGTTCCTTCTGTTTTCACATTCACTGTTCTGCAACTTGCTTTCACTTCACTATATATTTCTGAATTACCTCTATGTCAGTGTGCCGGGAGCTACTCTTTTTATTTCTTGTTTCTTGGTTTTTGTTTTTGTTTTTTTTCCTGGAAGAAAGCAGGACTATGCAGTAGCAGGAGTGCTGCACAGTACTTACTATTTTTGTTGTGAGATAGGACTTTGTTATGTAGCCCAGACTAACCTCAAGTTTACTATCTCTTCTGCCTCAGCCTCCTGAGTGCTGGGATTACAGGCATGTGCCACCGCCTAGCAAATAATCAATGTTTTTTTCCTTTTAAGTTTTTTACATTTATGGTGTGTGTGTGTGTGTGTGTACACTTGCAGGCACTGTCATGCCATGGCCCAGGAATGGAGGTCAGAAGACAACTTTCAGGATTCAGTTCTCTTCCACCTTGTGGGTCACTGGATGGTATTCAGGTTGTCAGGTGTAACAGCAGGTGCCTTACCTGCTACAATGATGTTTTGTTTGTTTTGTGGTGCTGGGATTGAACCCAGGCCCCACTCATGCTAGGTAAAGTACTGCATCACTGAACTGTATCCCCAACCCTAGAAATTCTATTTCTAGATTCTCTCCTAGTGACAGAAAAGTAAGTGTCAAGGTGTACCTTCCTGTTTGGTGCCAGTTGTTTACATTAGAGAAATTTCAAAAATAGCCTAAATGTGGGACAATGGGTGACTGACTTAGTCATGATTTGCAATTTTCTCTTTAAACTCATGATCCTGCTCCAGTGTCCTGGGTGCTGGGTTTACAGGTATGTTTCCCCATACTTGGTTCTCCTTGTTAACCAAGGCCATGCCATTTTGTAAAACTCCTTTATTTTGGTTTAACCACGACAATTCTGGAAACTACAGTAATTTGGTTTCCAGAACTAAAGCAACTCGTTTTTCTAGATTCTTGGCCCCTCCACCCTCATAGGTGATTCAGAATCAGTCTGATTGCAAGCATGTACTGTGGAGTAGTCATCAATCACATGGCATAGAACCTCCCCCTTCCTTTAAAACCTGTAAGAAGGGTCCCCCAAATTGCCACGTGGGCCCAAACTCAGAACCCCTGCCATGCTGCTGTCTGCCTGTCTGTCTATGACATTAATAACTCTTCTAATAAATTGCTTACCCCAAATGACAGTCCACCTTAGTGTTCTTCTAGAACCCCAAACCTTTCACTTATAGTTCTATTTTTTTTAATTTTAAAAAATATTTTATTTTTATTTTCTGTATATTTGTGCATTGCCTGCATGTGAGTACACTCGTGCCGTACAATGCCACGGGGATCAGAAGAGAGCTTTGGATTCCCCTGGAACTGGAGTTAAGAACAGTTCGTAGCCGCCATGTGGATGCTGGGAATCGAACCCGGGTCCTCTGCAAGAGCAGTCAGTGCTCTTAACCGCTGAGCCATCTCTCCAGCCCTAGTTCTATTTTTACAAATTAATTTATTTAATTTTATGTGTGAATGTTATGCTTGCATGTGTGTAAATGCACCCATGTGCTACAATGCTCTCGGAGGACAGAAAAAGGGATCCGATTTCTTGGAACTGGAGTTACGGGTCGGTTGTCAGCTGCCATGTGGGTGCTGGGATTTGAACCCAGGTCTTCTGCAAGAATAACCAGTGCTCTTAACCACTGAGCCATCTCTCCAGCCCCTTAGTTCTATTTATTTATTTGTTTGTTTGTTTATTGTGTATGTGTGTGGGCTCATGTGTGCCATGGCACATGAGGGAAGGTCAGAGAACAACTTCAGGGAGTCAGTTCTCTCCTTCTACCATGTGACTTCTGGTTCAACTCAGGTTGTCAGGCTTGACTGTAAGCGCTTTTACCAACCGAGCCTAAACTATCTCATTGACTCATCATAATTCTCCATAATGCAATGCTGAGAATCTGTTATGGTTTGAATGTGAAATATCTCTACAGGCTCAAGTGTTTCAACATTTGGTCCCCAGTTGCTGATACTATTCTAGAGGATTTCAGAACCTTTGGAATCTGACTCATACCTGAAGGAAGTAGGTCATTAAGAGTGGGCCTTAAAGATTATAACCACATTTGGTTCTCCACTCCTGATCTGCTACCATGTGAGGAGCCAAAGCTGCATGGTCCCACTGGCATGGGCTTTTCCATGCCTTCTCTATCATCATGGACTAAGAGTCTCTGGAACTCTGAGCAATATTTAATCTTTCTTCCCTTAAGTTATTTTTATTTTAAGTTATATTTCCCTTAAGGATATTTTGTCATAGTGATTAGAAAAGTAACTAAGAGAGTATCTACTAAAAATTATTATTTTTCCCATTACTGGGATTGAATCCAGGGCCTTGCACTTGCTAGGCAAAGCATTCTACCACTGAGCTATATGTACAGACTTCTTTTTTTTTAAATTTTGAGATAGACTTTCCCTAATTTGCCCAGGATATCCTTGAACTCACTCTGTAGTTGTGACAGGCCTTGAGCCCAAGATCTTGCAGCTTTTGCTTCCTGAGTAGCTAGGGCTGCAAGCCTGCACCATCAGGCCTGGGCGTTTTGTTTATTTGTTTGTTTATTTGTTTTTGTTTTTATCATTCTCCCTCCTGGAGATTTTTAAAATTAATTTTTGGAGTTTTTTTTAACATTGTGTCTCCCTGTAGCTCCAGCTGGCCTAGAACTTGCTATGTAGACCAGGCTGGCCTCAATCTCACAGAGATCCACCTGCCTCTGCCTCCCAAGTGCTGGAACTAAAGGTATGCATCACAATGCTCAGCTTTAAATTAATTAAAATTTATTTATTAATTTATATTTTATGTGTAGGAGTGTTTTGCCTGCATGTAAGTGTACTACATGTGTGCAATGCCCTCAGAAGCCAGAAGGAAGCATCAGATCCCCTGGAACTGGAATTATGGGTGGTTGTTAGTGGCCACGTGGATGCTACGAATCGAACCTGAGTCTTCTGCAAGAGCAATCAGTGTTCTTAAACACTGAGCCATCTCTCCATCCCCTGAAAATAAATCTTAAAGAAATGTATTTTAAAATAATTCTTTGGTATGCAAATAATTTTACAATTTACTTACCTTTAAAAGTAATTCTGCATCCTAATGAGCTAGATGTGCTATTTTATTTAACATAAAGAATTAAATCTTGCTGGGAGTGGTGGCATATGCCTTTAATCCCAGCACTCAGGAGACAGAGGGAAGTGGCTCTCTGACACTACAGCATGTATGTGGAGGTCCAAGGACAACTTGCTGGAGTTGGTTCTCTCTTTCCACTGTATGGGCTCTGGGGATTAAACTCAGGACTCAGATTGTCAGGCTTGGTGGTAAGCTCCTTTATCTACTGAGACAATCTCCTCCTACCCTTTTTTTTGAGACAGGGTATCATGTATTCTAGGCTTTTCTGTAACTCATTATGTAGCCAAGGATGACCTTAAAACTTCTTTAAAAAAATTATTTATTATGTCAGGCATAGTGTTTCATGCCTTTAATCCCAGCACTTGGGAGGCAGAGGCAGATAGATCTCTGTGAGTTTGAGGCCAGCCTGGTCTACATAGTGAGTTCTAGGTCAGCTGGGGCTACAGGGAGACCCTGTCCAAAAAGACAAAAAAATATTATTTTTATTATTTTATGTGTATATGTATTGCCTGCATATAAGTAAGTACACCAGTGTCATGAAATACCCTCAGAAGTCAGAAGAGGGCATTGGATTTCCTGGAACTGGAGTTATTAACTGGTTTTTAACTGTCCTGTGGGTGCTGGGAAATGAACCTAAGTCTCTGCAAGAGCTACCAGTGCTCTTAACTGGTAAGCCACCTCTCCAGCCCCAACCTTAAACTTCTGATCCTCCTGCTTCCACATCCCAGGTGTTAGGATTGTAGCCATGTACCACTGTGCCCAGCTTTATGGTGTAGTTTCATTTTTATATACACACAAATGCTTTCGATACATTTCTTAGTTTAAGAAAACAGCAAAACTGGGAGATCTATCATAACTGAAGAATGTATGCTAAGCATGCTGTAGGCCTTGGGTTCAATCTCTAACACAATTTACTTATTTGTGTATTTAACTATGATGTGTGGGTCTGTGTATTTGTGGGTGTGGTCGTGTATATGTGCATGTGGAGGCAAGAGGTTGATGTCCAGTGTCTTCCTCAACCACTCTCTGTTATTTTTTTGAGACAGGGACTCTCACTGAACCTGGAGCTCGCTGATTCAATTAGACTGACTGAACAATAAATCCCAGGGATTCTCCTGTCTCTGTCTCTGCAGTTCTGGGATTATAGGCATGTGATGCCACATGTGGCTTTTATGTGGGTGCTGGAAATAGAACTTAAATCTTCGTGCTTGCGTGGCAAGCACTTAACCAACTGAGCCATCTTCCAGACCCTAATACTATTTTTTTTAAAAGGAAGTTATGAAAATTAAATAAAAACTTCCATTTACAATAACATTAAAAGTAAAGTGGGGACTGGAGAGATGGCTCAGCAGTTAAGAGCACTGACTGCTCTTGGAGAGGACCGGGTTTGATTCCCAGCACCCACATGGTGGCCATGAACTGTCCTTAACTCCAGTTTCAGGGGAATCCGAAGCCCTCTTCTGACCTCCACGGCATTGCATGACACAGGTGCATTCACATACATGCAGGCAATACATTCATACACATAAAATAAAAATAATAAAAATATTAAAAAAATAAATAAAAGCAATAAACTAACCAGGTACAGTGGCACATGCCTTTAGTCCCAGCACTTGGAAAGCAGAGGCAGATAGCTCTTTGTGAGTTTGAGGCCAGCCTGGTCTATATAGCAAGTTCCAGTCCAGTCAGAGCTACATAGGGAGACCCTGTCTCAAAAACAAAAGAAAACAAAACAAAAACAAACAAAAAGCTGGGCATGGTGGCACATGTCTTTAATCCTAGCACTCGGAGGCACTTGGAGGCACTTGGAGACAGAGGCAGGTGGAGCTCTGTGAGTTCAAGGCCAGCCTGCTCCACATTGTGAGTTCCATGCCAGCTGGGGCTAGAAGGAGGCCCTGTCTCAAGAAGACTGAAAAAAAAACCCAAAAACAAACAAACAAAAAAACCACTAACAAAAAATCCACCAAACAAACCAGAAAAGAGTTTGGTAGTTTGGTAGTTTTTCCAAAGTTAAATATAGTATTACCCTAGGTTTACTTCTGGATCTAGGTCCAAAATAATTAAAAACAAGAACTCTAAAAGATACATTTATGTGAATACATAATACATTTATGTGAATACATTTATGTAAATAAAGTCATAGCATCAAGACTTACAACAGCTAAAAGTTAAAATCAACTCATTTATCATCCATCTACAGGGGAATGGATAACAAAATGTGATAGATCATACAATGGAACATCATATAGCTATAAAAATGAATGATAGCCAAATGCACACTACAGCAAGAATAAGCTTACTATGTAGCCCAAGCTCAGCCTCCCAACTGCCAGGATTATAGACATTAACCACCAAGTCAAGTCTACATACTCCATTTATATATTAAATGTCTAATATGGGAAAATCTATAGAGGCAGAAAATAGATCAGTGATTGTTCAAATTGTGAAGGGAGGCTGTTGTTGGAGGGATACAGGGTAGAGATTTTCTGAAGAGTGACACAAATATTCTCAAATTAATTGTTCTGTATGACTATAGTTTTCCCTCAGGATCTGTGAGATAGAGATTCCAGGACCCACCCACAGGCACCAAAATCTAGGAAGAGCATTTACAAATAACCAAAATATCCTCTTGTATACCTTAAATCATGTCTAGATTGTTTATAATATCTAATACAATGCAAAGACTATATAAATATTTATTATGCATATTGTTTAAGGAGTAATGACAAGAAAGAAGTCTGTGCATGTGGAATATAAACAGTTTTTTTTCCCAAATATTTTCAATCTCCCATTTGTTGAATCCAGTGATGTGGAACTCATAGATACAGAAGGCCAACTGCAGGACATGAGTTGGCTGGGGATGTAGCTCAATTTAAGCACTTGCCCACTATGTTGCAAGGCTACTGGCTTCAATCCATAGCTTGTAACAAAGCAAAACATTGACTGAAGCCTTTCTGTTTATCTGATTGATTGATTGATTTTTTTTGCAACAGAGTCTTGCTATGTAGTGTAAACTAGCTTTGAACTCACTATCCTTAAGTCTGAGTCTCCTAAATGCTGAGAATATGGGTAAGAACAATCACACCTGGTAAATTGCTACACTTCAAGTGGATGAGCTGTATGACATGTATCTCAATAAAGCTGCTACCAGGCTGGGGATGTAGCTCAGTTGGTATGTTTGCCTAGCACACACAAGGCCCTGGATTCAATCTCCAGCACCACATAAACAGAACATGTTGGCCCCTACATGAGATCACAGTTCTTGGGAGGTGGAGGCAAGAGATCAGAATTCCTTTTATTTCTTTTTTTTTTTTTAACAAAAGGAAGAATTTATTTAGCTTACAGTTCCAAAAGGACAAGAGTCCATCATGGTAGGGAGGGTGACAGAGGTGGCTGGAGTAGGAACAGAAGCTAAGGGCTCACATCTCCAAGCAGGCACAGGGAAGCAGAGAGCAATTGGAGATCCATAAGGCTTAAGAACTCTCTAACCTGCCCCTAGTGATGTGCTTCCTCCAGCATGGCCACACCTTCTAAGACCTCCCAAAACAGCACCACCAACTAGGGACAAAATGTTCAAATAATTGTAGCCTAAGAGGGATATTCTCATTCAAACCTCTATATTCCACTCCCTGGCCCCCATAGGCTCATGACCACATAAAATGCAAAATGCATTTAGATTTTAAAGATAAATCTTTAAAAGTCCCGATAGTCATGCCAGGTGTGGTGGTACATGCCTTTAATCCCAGCACTCAGGAGGCAGAGGCAGGCAGATTTCTGTGAGTTCAAGGCTAGCCTGGTCTACATAGTGAGTACCAGGCCAGCTGGGGCTACAGGGAGACCTTATCTTAAAAAGACCAAAAGAAAAAAAAAAGTCCCTATAGTCTTTACCTGTCTCAATACTATTCAAAAGTCCATAGTCCAAAGTCTCTTCTGAGACTCAGGGAAATCTCTTCACTGTAAGCCCCTGTGAAATCAAAAGACAAATTATCTTTACCTGACTATTCAAAAGTCCATAGTCCAAAGTCTCTTCTGAGACTCAGGGTAATCTCTTAACTGTAAGCCCCTGTAAAATCAAAAGACAAATTACATTGTTGGACCCCCAGACTGGGGTACCCAACGTTCACGGGAGGTCGCACCCCAATAACTCAGTCCTCAAATCAGGAGATGCAACAAGCATGAGGATTTATTGGCGTTTTGCAAAACGGACTCCCACCTCACTCGGAGGACAGAAGTCCAGAGCCCAGTTCACAGGTTTCTTTTAAAGACAAGCGGCGGCTATGTGCCAAGCAGAAAAGC
>NW_008347555.1:1127225-1129918 GCF_000622305.1 Nannospalax galili
AGGCTAATTTACACAAATCTGGATACAGTATAGGCCACCATGTGCCCTTTGGTGCCATCTTGTGGGTTTCAAACACTACAATACCCATTTGGTTAATTACTCGCCAGGTGGTCAGCACAGGGAGATGGGGACTTCCATAACTGGGGACAAGCCTATAAACAAATAGAATTATTAGGAATTTCTGGAGAGTCTTATTTTTAGAGGGTTGGATGTTCTGTGTAGATGTCATTTTTCAGTGTCCTCTTGAGTCGGAGCTCTCTTGACGTGGGAAGTGTGAATCCAAGCTGAGATTCTGTCCACTTTGAGGGCCGTAGGAGTAGTCAGGAGAACTGTGTAGGGTCCTTTCCACCGTGGTTCAAGGGTTTTCACGTTGTGTCTTCTCACGTACACCTGATCTCCAATTTGATAGGAATGAGGCGTTTGTAGATCACCAGGCTGGTAGACTGCAGCCAAGGGCCTCCAAACCTGGTTCTGGATGATCTGGAGGGCTTGGAGCCTTGATTTTAAGCTGGGGTTATCAAAAGAAGAGGGCAAGGGGGACAAGGTTATATCGAGTACAGGGGGTGGTTCTCCAAAAATGATTTCATAGGGGGTTAAGCCATGTATAGCAGGAGTATTTCTAGCCCGAAATAGAGCTAAAGGTAGCAGCTGCACCCAGTCTTTAGTACCAGTCTCTAGAGTTAATTTAGTTAAGGTCTCTTTAATAGTTTTATTTATTTTTTTTTACCTGTCCTGAACTTTGGGGTCTGTAAGCACAATGCAATTTCTAATTAATCCCCAATGTTTTGGCCACTCCCTGACTTACCTGGGAGACAAAGGAGGGGCCATTATCAGACCCAATTACCTTGGGCAGTCCAAATCGAGGGAAGATTTCTTCAATCAGCTTCTTCACCACAGTCTGAGCTGTTTCCTTTCTGGTGGGGAAAGCTTCAACCCACCCTGAAAAAGTGTCTATAAACACTAAAAGGTATTTATACCCATATTTTCCTGGGAGTACCTCAGTAAAATCTACTTCCCAGTTAGTCCCTGGTCGTGTTCCTCTTTCTCTCTTACCAGATGGGACCTTTGACCTGGTAGCATTCACCAGGGAACATGAGACACAATCTCCCACTACCTTTTGGACTAGTTGATTGAGGCCTGGGAAATAATAAATTTGTTCTTCTCTTCCTAACAGTGTCTTTAGTTTCTTGTATCCTAAGTGTGTCCACTGGTGGAGTTGGGAGATTAACTCAAGGGCCTCCTTTCGGGGCAGTATGATTCGATCCTGATATTTCCACATTTTAGATTCTGGGTCCAAAGTAGCGTTGAGCCTTCGAACGAGTTCCAGATCCTGCTCAGTGTAGGTGAAAGGAGCATCTCCCTCCTTTGTTTGTGCTTCAATTTCAGCCTCCAGGTCCGAATGGGTGTAGAAAATGCAGGTGCCTTCTGCTGCCTGACGTGCAGCTTCATCTGCCATCCGATTGCCTCGAGCAATCGGCCCCTGGTCTCGTTGATGCCCAGGGCAGTGAATTATGCTGACCTGTTTTGGCAAGTACAAGGCTTGTAAAAGGGCCACTATCACTTCTTTGTTTTTGATGTCCTTACCAGCCGAGGTGAGGAGTCCCCACCTCCGGAAAATTTCCCCATGTATATGGGCTGTGGCAAACGCATAGCAGCTGTTGGTGTAAATGTTAACCTTTTTGTCCTTTGCTAATTTTAGGGCCTGGGTTAGGGCTTCTAATTCAGCCCATTGGGCTGAAGTTCCGGCTGGCAGGGCTTGGGCCCAAATTATTTTCTCCCCATCAACCACCGCTGCCCCTGCCTTATGCTCACCATCTTGCAGAAAACTGCTCCCATCCGTATACCAGGTGGCATCTGCATCTGTTAGAGGCTGGTCAGTGAGGTCTTCCCTAGTCCCATGCATCTCTGCAAGTATTTGTTGACAATCATGAGGAATCTCAGTGTCTTTCTCGGGGTTTGGTAGCAGCGTGGCAGGGTTTAAGGTGGCAGGGCTACCAAACTTGATCTTTTCTGGATTCAATAGTAGTGCCTGGTAATGAGTTACCCTGGCATTTGACAGCCATCTGTCAGGGGGCTGTCTAATGATAGACTCCACTGCATGTGGTGTTATAATAGTCAAGGGCTGGCCCATGGTGAGTTTGTCTGAGTCTTTTACCAGGGATGTTATTGTCACCATAATCCTCAAGCATGGGGGCCAGCCAGCGGCCACATCCAAGTCTGGCAATCCCAGAGCTGGAGCCGTCAGCAGTTCTCTTTTTATTTTGTCAAAGGCTCTCTGGTGTTTTTCAGTCCAGACAAAAGGAGTCCCATTCTTTGTCAAGGGATATAGAGGAGCCGCTATTTCAGCAAAACCCGATATCCATAATCTACAGAATCCTGCACTTCCCAAGAACTCTCTGAGTCCTCTGGCTGAGGTTGGTGGGGGGATAGAGGCTACTGTCTGTTTCCTGCTTTCTGTCAGCCAACGTTGCCCTCCCTCCAACCTATAGCCCAAATAGTTCACCTGCTGTAGGCAGATCTGGGCTTTCTTTGCTGAGGCCCGGTATCCAAGTTCCCCCAGTCTCAGTAGGAGAGCCTCCATACCTTGCAGACAGCCAGCTTCTGTCTCTGCTGCTAAGAGGAGGTCATCCACATATTGAAGAAGCATAATCTGTGGGTTTCTTACCCGAAAGTCAGCCAGATCACGGTGTAGA
>NW_008347555.1:1130800-1132327 GCF_000622305.1 Nannospalax galili
CTCTCTTTGCAATAGGCACCCTGGTCTTTATCTACTCGAGGTCTTCTTTTGTCTCCCAGGTCCCTACCTGGCCCTGTTCCCTGGACTACTGTGGCCAAAATTCGACTTAACTTTTTATTTTTCTTCTTCTCTCTCTTATCTTCTCTGGCTTCCTGTTTTTTTCTAATTCTATCTTCTTTCTCTTTTAATGTCTCACGCTTATTGTAAATTTTTTTAGCTTTTTTTATTAAATCCTGTAAGGAGTACCTCTAAAGGCCTTCTAGCTGTTGAAGCTTGTCACGAATGTCAGGAGCAAATTGCCCTATGAAGGCCATAATAAGGTCTGCCTGACACTCCTGAGCTGTGAAATCAAAAGGGGTGTACATCCTATATCCCTCTATGAGGCGCTCTAGAAACTCTGTGGGGGTTTTATTTTCTCCCTGGGTTATAGCACATACCTTTGCCAAATTGGTTGGGCACCTTCCGGCCCCTTTGAGACCTGCTAACAGAGTCTGGTGATAAAGACGGAGTCCCTCCCTACCTGCCACGGTTTCAGGGTCCCAGTTGGGTCTAGTCAGAGGGAATCCTGTGTCTATTTCATTTGGGAGCATAGTAGGTCTCCCATCCTGCCCGGGGATGTTTTTCCGGGCTTTTAGGATGACTCGCTGTCTCTCCTCTGTGGTTAGGAGTGCCTGGAAAAGTTGTTGGCAATCTTCCCAAGTGGGTTGGTGGGTAAGAAGAATAGACTCAATTAAAGCAGTTAAAGCCTGAGGGTCCTGAGAAAAAGAAGGGTGAGTCTTCTAATTATACAAATCTGAGGCTGAGAAAGGTCAGTATTGGATCTGATCCCCTACAGTTCAGAGGGGAAAAACCTGGGCAGTCCAGGTTCCACCAGAAGGACCCCCTCTATCTCTTGTCAGCCAAAGTCTGCTAGATGGAGGGGAAGATTGGTCAGGTTTGGTGGAATCAGGAGAGGGATGAGGTAGTTCTTGGGGTGGGGGTGCCTGCGCAGGTGGATAGGGAGGTGGAGGATCAAGGAGGGTTAAGGAGGCTTGGTCCTCAGGGAGGACTGGCTTCTGCTTCTTTTCAGGGGAAGACTGGAGGGGTAAAAGGGAAGAAGTGAGATTTGGGGGAACTGAAGGGTAGAGGGCCCTTGATTAGTCTCTCTGGTTCCCCGTGGAGGTAGGAATGGTCGTGCCCAAGGTGTAGGGTTCCGGGCCAAGTCTTCCCAGGTGACTATATAAGCCACCTGGTCAGGGTGTCCATGTGGTCCTGGGTGGAAAATATATTCCTTAACCTGTAGGATAGTAGCAAGGTCAAAAGTCCCATCCCTTGGCCATCCTTTTTCAAAAGAGGGCCACACAGAGGAACAGAGATTCTGCCACTTTTTCTTTTTAACCTCCAGTGATAAATTACGGGCCCGTTCTATGACCTCCTTCCAGTGTTTCAGGGTTAAGCTTAAAGGGGTAGTTAATGATTGACCCATGATAGAGGACATGAGAGAGAGAGAGAGAGAGAGAGAGAGAGAGAGAGAGAGAGAGAAAGAGA
>NW_008347555.1:1132363-1143445 GCF_000622305.1 Nannospalax galili
ATATATATATACACACATATTTTTGCTTTCTTCAAGACTGAAAAAAGTGAATCTCATTTTAGGAATTACTCAGATTAGGTGCTGAGTCCTGGAATCAACTCTTTCATTGTGTGTGCTCTGCAGTTAGACTTTTCAAAGTTTATCCTCTGGTATATTGAGACAGAGTCACCCAAGTAACTCAGAGATCAATTAGGGTGTGTGTGTGTGTATTTGTGTCCCCCTCTAATTTCTTCCAGAGTCTGATGAGATGTAAGGCTCCAGGCATACAATTCCCATTATGTGCAGTCTTACTTTAATGTTCATCTTGCCTCCCACACAACACACAATCATATTGAGACTGACAAATACTGTGCATTCATTTTCATATTCCTGAACATTAGACTACAAGAAGTAAAACGAACTTTCATTGTTTTGCTTTGGGGTTTTTCATTGTCTGTGCTCTAATGTATTTTTGATTTATGTTAATAGATATTTAATTGCAGTTCAAATAATCAAAAGTATGAATATATTAACATATTTACAATTCTGCATCCCTTTGCTGAAAAATAAATGCATCATATCTCTTCTTAGAGTGCTTTCCCATGAAAGTATGATATAAAGAACATGACTTAACCTGAATAAATTGCTTGCACAAATAAATAAATACATTAGCAACACAAAAAGTCAATCCATTATTATAAATATGCTGTACTTGGATTCTGTCTCACACATGACTCACATGTGTGACCTTAAGTAATCACTTGATATTTTGGGCACTCAATTTACCATCTCTAAAATTATCACACTTCCTCATTTACTGAATACATTTTTGGGGGAAACAGGGCCTCCCTTAGGGGCAGCTGAACTGAAACTTGTTATATAAACCAGGATGGTCTCAACCTCAGAGAGATCTCCTGCTTCTGCTTCCTGAGTGCTGCACTTAAAGGTGTGTGCCAGCATACACAACTACTTAACATATTTTTTAGGCAATTACTTTTGGCAAGTTATGACACTATTCTAGAAAATGAATATCCAAAGTGAGAAAAATAGCAGTATTTGCTATCCTAGTACTTACTTTCTAGACAATAAGAATTTTGGAAATAAACGAATCAATATACAATGTTTTGTCCTTCATTCATTTTACAAGTTCTGTTAAATATTGTGAAATACCATTTTGTCATGAATTACATGTCAAGATAAATATACTAAAATTATTCTCAATCAGTACATACTGTAGTAGAAAATATGACTTCATAATTATAATACATGTCAAACAGTAAAATTTCTCCAGGCAACAGTGAACATAAAATACTAGGAATATTAAGAAAAAACAGCAAATTCTTCAACACTTAGAGTCAGGCTGACGTGATTTACTTAAATATCATTGCAATTAGATGCTATATCGATTAATATGTCACAGATATACAAAACAATACATTGAAATTATCATAAAGAACCCCATGGTAATGTGATAATATTCGTGCAATCACACTACTTTTTAAAAATCCCCTAATTGCATTCCATCTATCTTGGGACAGGCCAAGCCTTTACAATGGTCATCAAATTCTCTAGATGTTTTGCAGCTGCATGTCCTCATGGGTCCATTTTCTGCTATTCCTCTCTCACCCATACTATTCCAGGCTCCCCACAAAACTGACTGGATTATTTTACCTGCTAACCATACTCTCATTTTAGTCCTTATGCACTTGTTCTTCTCTCAGCACCCCCAAATTTCATGTCCAGGATTGGAGAAATGACTCAACATTTAAAAGCACAAACTGTTTTTGAAGAGGATCCAGTTTAGTTCCCAAACTCCTAAAACTGCAGCTCAGGGGATTCAATGACTTTGACATTGCTGAGCACTTGCATTCATATACACCTACACACACACACACACACACACACACACACACACACATCTGCATACAATTAAAAATGAGACCAAAGTTTTAAAAACTTCCATTCTCAGACATCTGACTACTTGCCTACATTCTCAATGCCTCTTTTAAAAATCATCTTGTGCTGGATAGCTTTAGTGTCAACTTGACACCTTGGTTCAGGGAGCTTTTGGTGGGGAATTGTCTCCACTGAACTGGCCTGTGGCTATGTCTGTGAAGTATTTTCTTGATTGCTGAGTGATGTGTGAGGGCCCTGTCCACAGTGGGTGGTAGCACCCCTGGGCAGGTGGTCCTGTATTGTAGAGGAAAACAGGATAAGCACAGGCCAGGGGAGCAAGTCAGTAAGCAGCATTCCTCCATGGCCTATGCTTCAGCTCCTGCCTCTAGGTTCCTTCCTGTGTTCCTACCTTGGGTTCTATGATGAAATGTGACACGGGGAGATGTAAGACAAATAAACCCTTTTCTCCCCAAGTTGGTACTGGTCAGAGTGTTTTGTCACAGCAATGAAGAACAAACTAAGACAGGGAGGAACAGAGGCATAGTGAGGAAATACCAGGCCAAAACAAGACCAAAAACCAGCAGGGAAAACACCAAATCCACTAGCTCCACATCCAACTTCTGGGACTTTACTTTCAAAGGGCTTAGATGGCTCAGACTCTCCAGCTTTGCTATGTGAATCATACATCTCTCTCTTGGGCTGGTACCATTCCCTGTATGCAGCTCTCCTTGGCATATGCCTCACAGCTCTGGCATCACTAATGTCAAGAAGACCAGACAGGCTTCACCTTGACAACTTTATGCAATGGCCTATCAGGGCCTTCTTTATGCAGGGAAATTCCTGCTGCACATTGCCTTAGCAACTCTCTGAAACCGTGGAGGGAGAACCGATGAGTCCTTCACTCTTGCATTTTTCATGCCTCTAAAGCTAGTACCAGGTGAATGACACTGCCAAGGTTGGGATGGACCCTGGCCTGCTTCAACCACTTTTGAAGCTTTTCTCTGCTGTGGTTTTCTAGGAATAGAAATTCCCAGCATTTTCCTTTCACAAGCTGGAGGTTTAGCTGGGTGTGGTCTTGCCCTGGAGGCATTCTCTGCATTATTTAAGTGTAAATCTCTAGGCCTTTCTTTAATTTCTCTAATCTCTTTATCAAAGGGATCCTCTCCTTCAGCACATGCCTTGGCTCCAATATTAATCTTCCCAGTGCTCCTTTTCAATCCAACCTGTACATTCTGCATTTCTTTCTGCCCCATCTATTCTTTTTCACATTTGCATAATATTCATCATTAATAGCCACACCACCATTTCTTTTTTTAAAAAATATTTTATTTATTGTTTTTATGTGTATGTGTGTATTGCCTGCATGTAGTAAGTGCACCGATGTTGTGCAATGCCTACAGAGGACAGAAGAGACTGTTGGATTCCCCTGGAACTGGAGTTACAAACAGTAGCTGCCATGTGGGTGCTGGGATTTGAATACAGGTCTTCTGCAAGAACAGCCAATGTTCTTAACTGCTGAGCCATCTCTCCAGCCCCACACACCACCATTTCTACAGATAAGACTGCCTTAAAATATCCTCTGACAAAGAAATTACTCCATTGCTTTTCAACTTAGCTTCAGGCAAGCTTTTTGGTTATGGGCAGACTCCAACCAGACTCTTTGCCAAAATATCCCAATTGCTATTTAAGTCCTTATTTCCCTCTGGAACTACATTGTTCTCAGCACTACTTTCTTCCAGGCTCCTACTAGAATGGCCTGTTAAACTCTACTTACAGCAATCAACTGCTTTTCTAGCCCAAACTTTCAAAGTCTTCCACAGTCCTCCAAAAACTCACATGGTTGGGTTCTTCACAGCTAACAGCCCACTTTCTGGTACCAGTTACTGTATTAGTGATTTTTCTGTTGCTGTGATAGAAACATCATGACCAAGGGAACTTACAAAAGGAAGAGTTTATTTAGTTTATGGTTGCAAAGGGACAAGAGTCCATCATGGCAGGCATGGCAGCACAGGTGGCTGGAGTAGGAGCAGAAGCTAAGGGTTCATATCTTCACACAGGCACAGGAAGCAGAGTGGGAGGATCATAATTTCAAGGACATCCTTGGCCACATAGTAAGTTCAAGGTCAGTTTGAACTAAGTTACATGAGATTCTCCTTCAAAAAAATTAATTAAAAAAAGGGTTGGTGAGATGGCTCAGCAGGTAGAGGTGTTTGCTGCATAAACCTGGTGCCTAAGCTTGATCTCTGGAACCCTCATAAAAAGTGAAAGGAGAATAGCTGGGTGTGGTGGCGCATGCCTTTAATCCCAGCACTCGGAGGCAGAGGCAGGCGGATCTCTGTGAGTTCAAGGCCAGCCTGGTCTTCATAGTGAGTTCCAGGACAGCTGGGGCTACAGGGAGACCCTGTCTCGAAAACACCAAAAAAAGGAAAAAGTGAAAGGAGAGAACTGATTATATAAAGTTGTCCTCTAGCCTCTACACACATGCCTTGGCACATGTACTCTCTCTCTCCATCTTTCTCTGACTCTGTCTCTCTTTTTCTCTCTCTCACACACATCATGCATATATACTCCCTTCCTACAGAGAACATGAGTCAGTTGTTCCTTCCCTGAAGAAGCTGCAGCTCAGCCAGCTATGCT
This sequence comes from Nannospalax galili, assembly GCF_000622305.1. Taxonomy (NCBI): domain Eukaryota; kingdom Metazoa; phylum Chordata; class Mammalia; order Rodentia; family Spalacidae; genus Nannospalax; species Nannospalax galili. The sequence goes on from NW_008347555.1 coordinate 1,136,876, forward strand.
TCCCCACCCGTAATCCTGCCATCATCAAGCATCTTTTTTCTTAATCTTGTGTCATCCTGCCCAGGGAGGACATTATACCTGGACAGCTATATGATAAGCCAATGAAATCATGATGAAGGGCAACAAACTAGAAGCTTGTTGGATGAGACATCAAATCTCTCTGTATGCAGAAATGACTTAAACCCACAATAGAGCCAGATGATGGGCAGACAACTCCATGGTATGGCTGTCAGTGATGATGGTAGAATTAGAGTTACCAGTCCTAAACATTTACAAGTAAGTCAACAACACATTACTTCTTTCTACTTCTTTCCCAGTCCTATGATCTAGGAGGTGTTGCTATTTCCATTTTTGGTATGTGAAAACTGAAGGTCAAATGGATCAATGAGAGCTGGAGAGATGGCTCAGTTGTTAAGACCATCGTCTGCTCTTCCAGAGGACTCGGGTTCAATTCTCAGCACCCATATGGCAGCTAACAACTATCCTTAATTACACTTCCAGGGGATCCAACACCCTCTTCTGGCCTCTATGGGCTTTGCACGACATGGGTGTACATACATACATGCAGGCAATACACTCATAAAATAAATAAATAAATAAATAAATAAATAAATAAATAAATAAATAAATAAGAGAGATTGAATTAACAGGCCAATGTCACACAGCTAGGAGAGGCAGAGCCCAGACTGGATCCCAAGTCCACTGGGGTCACTGTTATTTAAAACCTCCCCAATGTCTCCATCCTTGTAAGATTAAGGGATACTGAGATTGTGTGAGATATAGTGCCTCTGAGAGGCCAGAGGCTTCCCTACCCATTCATACTTTGTCAGGACCGAGTGTATGCATGGGCTTGTTTCTCTTCCAGGAACACTGACAGCGAGTTTCAAAGAACACTTGTGGGAAGTAGAACTGGGTTGGAAATAGAAACTAGAGCCTGCTCAGACTAGTATTTCTGGGTGTCTGGAAAGAAGAAGCAATCACAAAGACCTTAAGAGTCACATCCTATTAGCCAGACAGCAACTTGTACCTAATTTCCTTCCATTGCCTTTGGCCTCCTTGTTGGCTGATGAGATGGTCAGTCTGGAAGATCTTTGAGCTCCCTGACTGCCTGTACAGCTGGTCTGTGTAAGTGTTGAGGACAGTCCCATGTGGACCCCAGCACAATGCTTCCCAGGCCTTGGCCACAGGGTCCCAGTCAATTTTCAGGCTTCTTACATCTCTGACCAGGTGAAGGATTCAATTACATCCCCAAGGAGATGTGCTGAAGTCCTCTCCTCCAGCATGCATGTATGTCTTAGTCTGTTTTCTGTTGCTAATAATACAAACTGGCTAAGTTACAAAAAAAGGAAGTTTATTTCAACTCAAGTTTCAAGTCCAAGGTCCTCATATAGTGTTGACTTTCTTGCCAGCAGAATATCTAGGCAGGGCATCATGGGGCACAAGACAGGGGATATGTATTTGTTATTTATTTGCTTATTTTGGATTTCCAAACAGGTTCTCACATAGCCCAGATTGTTCTGAAAGTCACTGTATAGCCACAGATGACCTTGAACTTCTTATCTTCCTGCCTCCATGTTCTATATGCGGGGATTACAGGACTGTGCCACCATGCCTGGCCAAGACAAGCAACACGAATATGAGTCTCCACTGGATTCTCCATCAATCATGGGGCTCCACCCTGATGACTTTATCTAACAACAATCACTTCTGAAAGGCCCCATTTCTATACACTGTGGTTGGACTAAGTTCCCAAGCTCTTAGTATCTCAAAATGGGAATGAAACTTCAAACTGAGTGCTTCCTTCAGAGGAAGCAAGGCTCCAATGTCTTCATTCCTGGTGTCTGACCACCTGAACTGTGAGGAAATTAAGGGAATAAATTTGTGGGGATGTTTTTGTTTTTGAAACAAGGTCTCCCTGTAGCCATAGCTGACCTAGAACTCACTATATAGACCAGACTGGCCTCCATCTAGATCTGCCTGTCTCTGCCTCCTGAATGCTGGAGTTAAAGGTATGCGTCACTATACCTGGTAGGAATAAATTTATGTTATATTAAGCCATGTAATTTGTGATATTTTGTTATAGCAGCCCTAGAGAGTATATAGACAGCTCTCCCACAACATGTTTCAGATACTCTCTATCCTCCACAGGCTAAGATCCAGCTGACCCCTTGGTGTATGCTGCTCTTTTTGGAATGTTTTTTATACACTTCCCCATCTCTCCCCTACTTCTTCCAAACCCAACTTAATTGACATACTTTCAGTGAGGTCTGGACTTGGGAATTCCAGTCCCCTCCGCTTCCTACCCCCAGTGTAGCAAGCCAAATGCATCTTTGATAGCCCTTATCATGTCTGTAAATAACTAACTTGGATAGTTATGTTATGCCCATCCACTCTGGTCAGTTGTAGGTGCCAGTTCAAGGCCAGGCAAAAGAGGTTCACCAGCAGTCCTAGCCATGCCTAGAATAATCTCTAGAACAGAACAAACTGTAGGGGATGCATGGACAAAAGATGTGCAGCACTGGCATGGTAGTGCATATCTGGAATCTCAAGGGAGGTAGAGGCAGGAGGATCAGGAGTTGAAGGTCATCCTCAGCTAAATACTGAGTTTAAAGACAGCGTGGGCTACTTGAGACCCTGTCTCAAAACAAAGCAAACAAAATGTGTACAGGAACTCATGTTAGGGAATTTAAAGGTCTAGGTAGTGGGACCTTGCCCCTCAGTAACTTTCTTTCTCTTGTCCACTGTACAGGAGCTTTTGTTCTAATTAGTCCAGGCTAGCACGTGGACTGTATTCTATATATCAGGCTCTGCTGGCCTCCCTGTCTCTCTGGCCTCCATCATTGGCAGTTCTTGACTACCAGGCACAGCTTAAGGGACCAGGTCCCAGGACCGTTAGTGGAAAGCATACACTCCATCAGAGTGAGTTTAAACTCAGGGAAGAGAGCCAAGAGCAGTGAATGAGTATGAGGGGACAGAACAAGGAGAAAGCAACGCCAAGATGGAGGCAACGTGGAAGGGGTTTTCTCCTTACTGAATACTATTATAGCTCATTATGTAGATGAGATTGGCCTAAAACTTGCAGCAATTCTCCTGTCTCAGTGCTGGGATTATAGGCATGCGCCACCACACCCAGATTTCTACTGCATGCTTTAAACATTGTACAAATAATTTGTGATTCATGTAATAAGCAAAAAAGGGAGAAACAGAATGTAAAAATCATCCAGATTTCTAGTGCATGGAGTAATCCTTGTTTAAATGCTGTCATCTATCCTTTCAGCCCTTTATCTGAGTCAATTATGAGGAAGGGAAAATGTAGGGAATTCCCTACAGTATAAAGAAATGATTTCAGAAATCAGAGACTTTCCAGGAAAATAAATTGTTCCCGGGAGCCAGGAGGCATCTTTGAATGTGTGTCTTTCTGTGTCTGCTTGAGATGTGGGAGGGGTCTGGGAGAGGGCTTTATGGCCTGGGAGGGACAGCAGCCCCCAGGCACTCCCTATACCAGGGAAGCTGTATATAAACTATGGTCCTGGCATCTTGCATCTGCTCATGAAATCAAGGCATAGATCTGATTTCAGAGTGACTTGTCAGGTGCTAAGTCCTTACTTGTTTGGATAAAGTTATTTTACTTCTCTGGGTTTCAAATCATACCCCCGTAAAATGAGGATAAAGGACCTGCCAGATGGTTCAGAAGAAAAAGGAGCTTGCCACTAAAGCTAACAATCTGTGTTGGATCCCTGGGACCCATGTGGTAGAAGGAGAGAAATGACTCCTGCAAGTTCTCTGACCTCCACATGCCACCACCCGTGGTATGTACCCTTCACTGACAAAAAAATTGTTAATGTAATAAAAGAAAAAAAAAGAAAAACAAACATGGAGAGCTCCCAGAGTGGGTGACTGGGAGGACTGAGTGAAGTGGAATGTGCAGCACTTGGCAGAGTCTGTACCAAGGCAACACTTTTGTTAGTGCCATTAATCGCCTCCACTGAAGTTGCAGACCTCATCACTTCCTGTGCATAGAACACAGCACCACTCCTCTCCTAGCCTCCGCCCACCAAACTCTGCTTAAAAGTCTGGTTTCAGAAAGTAGCATGCTTGTTTACAGGCCCGCAAACCACCCCTGCTGAGGTCTCAGGCTGCAGAAGAGGATCTGTGAGCATCTGGGAATCCTGTGGAGCTGTGTCACCTTTGGTCTGTGTGTGGAGTTCTGCCACATGTTGCTAGATGAGTTACATACTGGTAGCTTGATTGTGGCTGGATTGTAGCTGCAGGTAAGAGAGTGATTTTTTTGAATACCCTCAGTTTTGGGTGAAGCAAAGAGCAGTGGAAGGGAGTGACTGAAGCTTCACCCGGGTGGGAAGCTTCTTCCTTCCCTTTAGGGCAGGAAACACACTTCTCAGAATACCCAAAGCTGTGATCTGGCAAAGGGCCAGGGCCAGGGTTTTGCTGAAGAAGTTGCTGTTGTTTTTAACGTTTCATTTTTAGGCTGCACCCTGAAAGGCGGTTTGCCAGTACACTCTTCACTGTCCATCGTCTCCCAGGAACACCTGAGTCCAGGAGGCAGAAGGTAGGGTCAGGAGCAGCCCACGCCCTGGGAATCCAGGACCAGACTATTCTGGAGGCCAGGGCCTCGGTCTCCCAAGGGTCCCTGAGTGGGTTGGGTGGCATAGGACACTTCAAGGTCTGGGTCTGGGTTTGTCACATCTTTCTTTATCGCACTAGTGGTTTGAGTAGGGCTCAGTGGGGCATGCATGTGTGGGCATGCACATGTTTACAATAGATCTCTTATGGATAGGTGCTGTGGGATGGTGTATACCCAGGACATCCTCTAGAAGCACCTCTGAGAGCTGCTTATATGGGAATGGCTGGGCATCAGGGAAGGGAGACCCAGGGAGGAAATCAGTCAGAACCTCAATCCCTAAAGGGCAAGAGCATACCAGGAGCATGGTTATGACTTTCTTTTTTCTTTTATGGTGGCAACTGCCTTTAATCCCAGCACTTGGGAGGCAGAGGCAGGTGGATTTCTAAGGCCAGCCTGGTCTACATAGTGAGTTCCAGTCCAGGTCAGCTGGGGCTACAGGGAGACCCTATCTCAAAAAGACCAAAAATACATATATTTTGTTATTATATTTTATTTTTTTATGTGTATGAGTGTATTGCCTACATGTGTGTAAGTGTACCGGTGTTGTGCAATGCCTGAAGAGGGTGTTGAATTCCCCTGGAACTGGAGTTACATACAGTTGTTAGCCACCATGTGGGTGCTAGAAATCAAACCTGGGTCCTCTGTAAGAGCAGCTAGTGCTCTTAACTGTTGAGCCATCTCTCCAGTCCCAGGTTGTGGCTTTCTTACCACAGATGCCATACTTCAGACTACATCCATCCATCCCATATCCCAGAGGTCACCGGACCCAACAGGCAGCTTTTGTCCTGCTGCTGGCTAGCTTGGTGATCCTTTCGGGGGTTGGGATTCCACCAAGTCACACTCTCCAGTACCTGGTGCTCCACCTAGCCTCCCTGCAGCTGGGACTGCTGTTCAAAGAGGTCTGCTGTCTGGTTGAAGAACTATGCCACGTCCAATCCAGGTAACCCTCTGCAGTCTCCATGTAGATTGGGTAACCTTCAAGTGTCACACCCTTGACTGTTAACCCTGGCCTTCCCTGAATCTGCCTAGCTTCAATTGAGCAAGGATCTAAGGCTTTGCTGCCCCCTGCAGGTACCAAGGCAGCTATTGGAAGGCTACACTCGCCTGCCTGGGCTGCCCCATCCGCCGCATGGCCCTGTTGGTACTGTCTGTCTATTTCTACTGTTCCCTCCCAAAGACTGATGGCCTGCCTCTCAGTTGGATGCTTGCCCTTCTGGGCCTCTCACAGGCCTTAAGCATCCTCCTGGGCCTCCAGGTATGACACTGAGGAAGGTGTGGTCAGGTGGGACTGTGGCTAGTGTTCACCTCCCTGAGTTCAGTACTGAGACTGGGACTGGGACTAGTTTAAAGGTTGGAGTCCTGGAAGTGGGGCTATAAAGTGGGATGGTGGGGTTACAGCAGCAGAAAGAACAAGTAGACAGCAAGTTGGGAAAGCTTCCTGGAGGAGGAGAGCTGTAGATGTCCTTCATAGAAGTACCCCCAGGTCCATCCTGCTCTTCACAGTGCCTGGCCCCAGCGGAAATCTCTGCAGTCTGTGAAAAAAAGAACTTCAATGTTGCCCATGGGCTGGCCTGGTCCTACTACATTGGGTACCTGCGGCTGATCCTGCCAGGTGGGCCACCCTTTTGCACCTCCATTCATAGACAAATGTTTGTCTTTTTATGTTTCCAGAACTTGCTATACTTTTCAAAGTGTTTTCAAGTCTAAGAAATAATTAAATTCCTAAAGCATCCCTGTCCTTGCTGGAGAGATGGCTCAGTGGTCAAGAACACTGGTTGTTCTTTCAGAACCCACATGGTAGCTAACAACTGTCTGTATCTCCAGTCCCAGGGGAATCTGCCAGCCTCTTCTGACATCTGCGGGTATGGCACGACACAGGTACATTTACCTACATGCAGGCAATACATGCATACACATAAAATTAAAAA
>NW_008347555.1:1144551-1153255 GCF_000622305.1 Nannospalax galili
AAAAATAAAAAAAAAAAAAAAAATTCCTGTCATAAAATTTAAAAAAAAAAAAAAAGCATTCCTGTCCTCATGAAGGTTGTTACAGGGTTTTTTTTGTTTTTGTTTTTGAGAGAAAGTCTCTTGTAGCTTAGTCTGACCTAAAACTCCCTATGTAGTTGAGGATAACCTTGAACTTCTCTGATCCTTCTGTATCTACCTCCCAAGTACTAGGATCACAGGTATGCACCACTATACATGGCTTGTTATTGTTGTTTTGTAATTAATTTAATTCCAGGTCTTAGGAGGCAGAGGCAGGTGGATCTCTGAGTTCTAGGTTAATCTGATCTACATAGCCAGTTACAGGCCAGCCAGGGCTACATAGTAAAGACCGACTCTGTCTCAAAAAAAAGAAAAAGATTTATTTGTTTTATATTTTTTTGTGTATGTTTGTGCCAGTGTGAGTTTATGTGCACCATGTGCTTACTGGGGCTTTTCCTTTGTCTTTTGAGATAAAACCTCCAACTTGTATGTGATGACCCTTCTGCCTCTGCCTCTTGAGTGCTGGGATTACAGATGTTATGCCACCACACTTAGCTTCCTAAGAATGTTTTTGATAAATATTTATTCCATGCCCTATCCCCTGTGTACCCTTTCTCTTTGAACTCATATGCTGTGAGCGATCATTATCATTCAAATTAAATATAATTTAATTTTTTTATTTTTTATTTTATGTGTATGTATATATTGCTTGCATGTAGGTAAGTGTACCCATGTTGTGCAATGCCTGAGGAGGACAAAAGAGGCTGTTGGATCCTCTGTAACTGGAGTTATAGTTGTTAGCTGCCATGTGGGTGCTGGGATTCAAACCTGGGTCTTTTGCAAGAATAGCCGATGTTCTTAACTGCTGAGCCATCTCTCCAGCCCCTAATTTAATTTTTTAAAGATTTATTTTTATTTATGTGTCTGTGTGAGTGAATGCAACCTGTGTGCAGGTGCCCATAGAGGCCAGAAGAGGGCACTGGATCCTCTGGAGCTAGAGTTAACAGGCAGTTATCAGCTGCCTGATGTAAGTGCTGGGAACTGAACTCAGGTCCTCTGGAAGAGCAACAAAAGCTCTTAACCCTGAGCCATCTTTCCAGGACCCATCATTCATACTGTAGATAAGAAAAGTGACTCTGAGAGAGAAATGACTTGCCCATCATTAGATACCTGAGTGAGAGGAGGAGACAGGATTGGAACCCAGTTCTGGTCAGACCCTGAGTTCTTTACAGCTGTACTGGGGAGCTGGGGAGGCTCACTTATTCTTCTAACTTTTAAGCCTAGGCTGTGACTCTTCTCTATCTCCTGGCCTTTGGAACTAGACACCTGACTGTCTGCATCTGGGGATACTGGGAATGTCACCTCCCAGGGCTCTGCCAACCTCCTAGAGTCCCAGAGAGCTGTGCTGAGAAGGTTGATACAGAAATCCAAGAAAAGGAGAAGAGAGTAGAATAAGAGGAGGGATGGGGGAGTCCCTGGGTATTCGTCCCCTCCCCACAATCTCTGTCCTGTATATTGAGAGGGACCAGAACCCCCATGTCTTTTGTACCCATACACTGCAGAGGCTGATGACTTGGTTTTTGTTCCTAGATTGGATGGGAGACAGAATTAATGAGATGACTTCTTGGGCTTCCCTACTGCAGGGCTCCAGGCCCGGATGCAAATTTTCAATCAGCAGCATAAGAACATGCTATGTGGCGCCGGGAGCCAAAGGCTGTACATCCTTTTCCCATTGGACTGTGGGGTGCTTGATGACCTGAGTGTGGCAGACCCCAACATTCGCTTCCTGAATATTCTGCCCCAGGAAAGCATAGACCGTGCTGGCATCAAGGGTCGGATTTACTCCAACAGTGTCTATGAACTTCTGGAGAATGGGCAGCCAGTGAGTGCACAGAACAAGGTTAAGGAAGGGTCAGGCCCCCCACCAACCTTGGGTCCTAGCCACACACTGGTAAAAACTCACAACTCAGCTGGGCGTGGTGGCACATGCCTGTAGCACACTTGGGAGGCAGAGGCAGGCGGATCTCTGTGAATTCAAGGCCAGCCTGGTCTACATAGTGAGTTCCAGGACAGCTGGGGCTACAGGGAGACTCCGCTTCAAAAAGACAAAAAATGAAAACAAACAAACAAAAACCTTACAACCCTTCCCTGAGCCTTGTTGCCCAGTTGGTCTATCTTGCCTAGGGCAAGAAAAGATCCGTTTCTGAATGACACTGAGAAATAACATTTATGAAACACTACATACCAGAAACTATTCTATATGTACCATATGACCACCTCATTGAATCTTACCACACTCTTAGAGTTAGGGACTGTTTTGATTCCTGCTTCTACAAAAGAGAAAAATGAGTCTCAGAGACATACTGAGAAAGGCTGTAATAGATATGAAGGATTTGGAGTGGGTATGGGGAAACCTAGAGCAACACCAGATTCCACCCCAGACTCAATTTCCAGCCAGATCCGTTGGTGATCTGGTGTTCCTTGACTTGCTCCTGGATCATGGGAGGAGGATCTGTGAAGCGTGATTAGCCCAACTCAACCCTGATTCCAGAAAGGAGGTGTCAGAGGCAAAGGCAGGCCAGATAGCAGAGACCCCATCTGGAAGATCATCTCTCAGGACTGTCTCTTTGCAGACTGAAGCCTTAGCCCATGACACTGGGATCTGCAATTGGTCTGCCAGGGCTCCGGCTCAGCTAATCTTGTTCTCACCTCCTCCAGGCAGGCACCTGCATCCTGGAGTATGCTACACCCTTGAAGACTTTGTTTGCCATGTCACAGGATGGCAGAGCTGGCTTTAGTCGGGAGGATCGACTTGAGCAGGCCAAACTCTTCTGCCGGACACTTGAGGACATCTTGGCTGATGTCCCCGAGGTCCAGAACAACTTCCGCCTCATCGTCTACCAGGGTGAGAGACTAGTAGGGCTGGAGGTCAGGAGTCAGGAGTCCTGGTGTCTCTGAGAGGGTCAGGAAACATGGAAAGCCCATTTCCTGGGCTTTCTCAAGTGGTCAGAGTGGTCAACCGCTTGCCTGCTCCTACCCGAAGAGAGGTCTTTCTGCCACTCTAAAATACGACTCTGAAGTCTTTGGCTGAAGTAGAGCCTGAAGAGGGGGTGTCTAGGAGCCCTCCATCTAGAGATGCCACCAGAAGCAGAAAGGTCCTGGGTACCAGCCTTGAACCTGTTATTCCTTGGCTGTGTGGTCTTGAGAAGTTCTCTGCCCCTGTCTGAGTATCATCTCTACAAGCAAGAGGGTGGGTTTTCATGACCTCTGTAACCACTTGTAACTCTGGTATTCCTTAAGAGCAGCTTCAGAGGCTGTGCAGTAGGTGGGAAGAAAGGGGAAGGAGGGCTAGAGGATCTTGTTAGCAATTCCTAGGGGTGTGTTCTGGTGGGAGTGTATAGGGTCCTCACCCCACTCCATTCTATGTCCCTGTTCCAGAATCCACAGAGGGAAGCAACTTCTCACTGTCTCAAGAGATTCTCCGACACATGCGACAGGAGGAAAGGGAGGAGGTTACTATGAGCATCCCCCAGAACTCAGTGGCGCCCAATTCCTCCGAACTGTCAGAAGAGCCCAAACTCCTCATCAGTGATATGGAACAGCCTCTCCCGCTCCGAAGTGATCTCATCTGAGGGGCAGGGCCGCCTTGCCTGAGTCTCCAGTGGTCCCTAAGCCTCTTGACTGGGAGCTTTCCTCGGTGACTAGGGGCCTCATAGAGACTTCTCATCTATAGATGAGTCCCATATCCCTGGGCAAGCCATTTATTTCATCTCTGAGTTTCAGTCTACTCTGTGAAATTGGATCATAATGACTGCCCTGCCTGCCTCATAGGGCTGTTGTGAGGACTATGCATAGGTGGAAGTTTGGTGTAAATTGCTAGATAAACTTAAAAGATGTTCCAGGCATTCTCTGCTCTGATGTTAACCTGTCTGGATGCCATCAGCAGACTCTCTGATCCTCTGGCTTCTGGTCATGTGTGTTCAACAGGTACTCCAGTAGATGAATGGAGAGGGGGGAAATGTGAGGCAGGGGCATGTGCTCCCCTTAGCTCACTTCCTGCAGTACTGAGTAGGCTGTTCTACCAGGCTGCCCTCTCAGTAAACTTGTCCATCTCTAGGTTTCTGGAAGGGCCTCTTCCCCTTTTCCCTAGCGCTAGTATTGGTTTAACACAAGAGTACTTACTCTCTTGTGGTTTCCTTATATCCTGTCCTTAGTCTGTAGGGTTTTTTTTTTTTTGGTCTTTTTGAAGCAGGGTCTCTCTGTAGCCCCAGCTGTCCTGGAACTCACTATGTAGACCAGGCTGGCCTTGAACTCACAGAGATCTGCCTGCCTCTGCCTCCCGAATGCTGGGACTACAGGCATGCACCACTACGCCTGGCTTTTGTAGTTATTTTTAAAAATACTCCTCATATTACCCAGTTTGAGTGTGTCATCTTTTTGCTGCTAGGCTGTGATAGATATGAGACATTAGAACACATCATCCTTGTCATCCAAGTCTGCCTGCACATGCACTCTTTCCTGGCACCCCTCCTCACCCTATTACAGAACAATTGGGGATGGGTGCCATTTCAATCTGTAGAGCTTCACACTGAAAGCACAGAGTCAGGTGGTGTCCCACACCTCACCTGCCCTTTCCATGCCCTTGTGTCTAGTGGGAAGCTGGGGAGCAGGGGCCAGGGCTAGGTGAAGCCAGGACATAGATGCCATGAAGGGTACACAGCTGTGTCCTGGGCAAGGGGCCACTCAAAGGAGCAGAGATCATTGAATGGATGCCCCCAGATTGAGAGAGCTTGTAAAGGATCAGGGACGAGGAGTTTGTGTGAGGAGATGGGAACATATCCTGAGAGCATGGAACAACACTGCCAGTCACCACACTCTATGTCATTGTTGTCAGGACTAAGCCACTATAACAACACTATGGTGGTAGAGTCATCCCCATCTGGGAGGGTAGATGGTCCTTTCTACCAGCTCCACGCAGGCTGGACTTATTTGCTTGCTGTGATGGTTTGAATGAAAATGTCCCCCATAGGCTCCAAGTGTTAGGACATTTTGTCCCCAGATGATGGCGCTGTTTTGGGAGGTTTTAGAAGGTATGGCTATCCTGGAGGAAGCATGTCACTGGGGGTGGGCTTAGAGAGTTCTTAAGCCTTGCCAGATCCTCCAGTTGCTCTCTTGCTTCCTGTGCCTCCATGATGATGTGAGAGCTTACCGCCTGCTGTTCCTGTTCCAGCCACCTCCAGCCACCATGCCTCCCTGCCATGATGGACTATAATTCCCTTGGAACTGTAAGCTCAAATAAACTCATCCTTCTATAAATTGCTTGGGTCAGTGTTTCTATCACAGCAACAGAAAAGTGACTAATACAGTAATTGGTACCAGAGAGAGGGTTGTTGACTGTGAAGAACCTGACCATGTGGGGTTTTGGAGAAATGTGGAAGACTTTGGAAGTTTGGGCTAGAAAAGTAGTTGATTGCTGTAAGCAGAGCTTAACAGGCCATTCTAGTAAATGCCTAGAAGAAAGTAGTGCTGAGAGCAATGTAGTTCCAGAGGGGAATAAAGACTTAAGCAGCACTTGGGATATTTTGGCAGAGTCTGGTTGGAGTCTGCCCTTGACCTAAAAGCTTGCTGAGGCTAAGTTGAAAAGCAATGGACTAATTTCTCTGGTAGAAGAAATTTCAAGACAGCCTAATGTAGAAATGGTGGTGTGGCTATTAATGGTGACTATTATGCAGAGCTACAGTGAAAGAGAGCAAATGGGGCAGAAAGAAATACAGTTTGGATTGAAAAAGAGCACTAGGAAGATAAATGTTGGTGCCCTGGCATATGATGGAGAGGATCCCATTGATAAGGAGATTAAAGTGATTAAAGAGGGTGCTAGAGATTCGAACTTAAACAATGGAGAGAGTGCCTCCAGGGCAAGACCACACCCAGTTAAGCCTCCAACTTGTGAAATGAAAATGCTGCAGAGACCACTGAAGAGAAAAGCTTCTAAAAATGGACAAAGCAGGCTGGAGTCCATCCCAAACTTATAGTCAAACTTGGCATTGTCTTTCACCTGGTACTTGCTTTAGAGGAATGAAAGATGCAAGAGTGAAGGGGTCATCAGTTCTTCCTCTGCAGTTTCAGAGGGCTGCTGAGGCCAGGCAGCGTGCAGCAGGGGTTCCCCTACCTAGAGAAGGCCCTGATAGGCCATTACGTGAAGCTGTGAAGGTGAAACCTGGTTGGTAATGGAGACCCCAAGAAGTTCATGATGCCAGAGCTGTGAGTCATCTACCAAGAAGACCTACATACAGAAAGTGGTACTAGCCCAAGAGAGAGATGTGTGTTGCACACAGCAAAGCTAGAGAGGCTGGGCCATCTAAGTCCTTTGGAAGTAAAGTCCCAGAAGTTGGACATGGAGTGACTGGATTTGGTGTTCGCCCTGCTGGTTTTCAGTCTTGTTTTGGTCTGGTATTTCATTACTATGCTCCTTTCCTCCCTTTTGGAATGGTAATGTGTATTTGGTTACATTGTATGTTGGGAATATGTGATCTGTCTTTTGATTTTATAGAGGCTTACAGTTAAGATGTTTACCTAAGTCTCAGAAGAGACTTTGGACCATGGACTTTTAAACAGTATTGAGACTGATAATGACTATGGGGACTTTTAAAGTTGAACTAAATGCATTTTGCATTTTATAAGGTCATGAACCTATGGGGGCCAGGGGGTGGAATGTGATGGTTTGAATGAAAATGTTCCCCATAGGCTCTAAGTATTTGGACATTTTGTCCCCAGATGATGCCGTTGTTTTGGGAGGTTTTAGAAGGTATGGCTATCCTGGAGGAAGCACATCACTGGGGGTGGGCTTAGAGAGTTCTTAAGCCTTGCCAGATCTCCAGTTGCTCTCTTGCTTCCTGTGCCTGCATGATGATGTGAGAGCTTAGCTTCTGCTGCTCCTGCTTTAGCCATCTCCAGCCACCATGCCTCCCTACCATGACAGACTGTAATTCCTTTGGAACTGTAAGCTCAAATAAACTCTTCCTTCTAAATTGCTTGGGTCAGTGTTTCTATCACAGCAACAGAAAAGTGACTAATACACTTGCTCTACCTTAGTTTTCATCACAATTGCTCAGTATGCCAATATGTATTTCCTTTTCTTTCCTTCTTTTGTTTGGGGTGTGTGTGTATGTGTGTGTGTTTCTTCCAGTACTGGGGATCAATGCTTGGCAAGCATTCTACTGCTGAGCTACATCTTCAGCCCTTAAAATGTTTCTGAATGCAATGTCACTGTGGAGAAATGCCACACACACACACCCACACCCCCCCCACACACACACACATCAGAGAGAGTCAGCTGCCCTGAGGATGGCAGAACCAAGGAAATCAAGTTGATGGGGGCAGAGTGCCGCGAACCAAGACTCCGACCAGCAGAGCCGAGGAAAGGACAACACGGATGCCAAGGTAAGGTTCAAGCAATTCTCTCCCTTTTATTCTTCATCATCCCACAATATATACCCTTATCAGATCCATCCCACAATCAGACCGTCACACAGAGCCAATCAGGACATGAGCACGGGGCTAACATGCAGGCAGAGCAGCAAATCATTGGGCCACGCAATAGAATCATGCTCGGTGACGTATCATGTCAGGCAGGCTGCACGTGATCAAGCTTACAGCGCTTGCACGAGTTGGAGCAAACAAATGAGGTTCACGAGGCTTGGCAGACAGCCAGGGTGCCATCTTGGCCAGCTCGACCACGCCCGCTTCCCACACTAACCCTAACCCTAAACCTAACTCTCACGCCAAACTAATTTTAACCCTAAGCCTTACCGCTACCCGAACCCGAAACCGAACCCTAACCCAAAAGGAACCCGAACCCCTACGCCATTCCCATTCCCATACCCTCCCCTAGCCCCATCTCAGCCCCAGCCCAACCCCGAACCCTAATTAGAACTCAAACACGAACCCAAACTTGTACCCGAACACAAGCCCTAACCCTAAACCTAAACTTAGCCCTAGCCCTAGCCTTAGCCCTAGCCATAACCATAACCCTAAACCTAAACTCTCAGCCTAACCCAATCCTGAACCCTAAACCTAACCTCTAAACCTAACCCGAACCAAAACCCAAACACGAACCCGAACCCTAACCCTAATCCTAAACCTAGCCCTAGCACTACCTCTTAATCCTAACCGTAACCCTAACCCAACCCTAACCTCTAAACCTAACCATAAACCGAACCAGAACCCGAACCCTAACTCTAACCCTAACCCTAACCCTAACACTAAGACTAACCCGAAACCTAACCCTAACACTAATCTGTACCTGAACACGAACCCGAACCCTAACCCCAACCCAAATCAAAACGTGAACACGAATACGAACATGAACCCCAACCCCAACCACAACCCCAAGCGCAGCCCCAGTCCCAGGCCCATACTGAACTTGAACACAAAACCAAACCCTAACCCTAACCCTAGCCATATCACTTTCCCTAGCCCTAACACTAGTCCTAGCCCTAGCCCTAACCCTAACCTTAACCATAACCATAACCCTAACCCCTAACCCCTAACCCTAATGTTAAACCTAACCCTAACCCTATCCCTAGCGCTAGCACTAGCCCTAAACCTAACCATAGCCCTTGCCCTATCCTAACCCTAACCCTAACCCGAATCGAACCAGAAACTTAACATGAACCTGAACCTCAAC
>NW_008347555.1:1155619-1171601 GCF_000622305.1 Nannospalax galili
TCTCCTTGTATTCCCTTGCGTGGCTCAGATTGGCCTGGCTTTCCTTTTAACCCTGCCACAATGGTAGCAGCTAAAGCTTGTCCCTGGAGAACAGATTCATTTATGTCCCTACAAACTTTGATCCATACATCTAATGTTTTGGCTTTATAGGGTCGGACAGCATCCCGGCACGGCTTATTAGCCTGTTCGTATGCCAGCTGTTTAACTAACGGCATGGCGGCATCCACATTTGGGAACACTCTCGATGCCGTCTCCACCAATCTGGCAAGAAAGTCTGCAAAAGGCTCATTATTCCCCTGAATAACTTTTGACAAGCTTGCTCCTAGGTCTCCTGATCCTGATAGCATTTTCCATGCCTTCAGGGCACATTCATTAATCTGCTCATAGACCTGTACAGGATATCCAATCTGATTATTCACAAACGCCCCTTGGCCCATAAGCATGTCCACCCCCAAGCTGGTTGCCCATTTCTACTATTTGTGGCTGCCTGTTCCACAACATACTCAAGATAGGCCACCTTCCAGTTTAAATAGGCTCCTCCAGACAATACTGCCCTGCACAGGTTTTGCCAATCAAAGGGTGTCATGCAATAGCATTGGAGGCTCTCTACCTGGGTAACAGTATAAGCTGCCTGGAGACCATAGGTGGCCACAGATTCTTTTGACCTTTGTATTACCTTCCAATCCAGTTGCTCATGATATCTTTGATTGTTGGCATCTGAAAACACTGGAAACGCTCCTGCTTGTGGGGGCATTTTAGCCCACACTCGGGCATGCTGGCTGCATCCCCCAGTGTTTTTTCCTCCAGCCACATAAGGGGGAGGTGTAGGTAAGGGAGGAGCAGATGGACCAGGAGGCTCTTCCTGTGTCATATCTACCTTTGAGAAGAGACTAGCTAACTCTCCCTCTTCATCATAGAGATCTTCCTCCTCCGTTTCTGTCTTTTCTCTCAGACCTTGGAGGCTCTGACTGCTCTGGTACGACATTGCCTCTTTCATTTCCTCCAGCGCCTGGGCCCAATTCAAATTTGACCTTGCTTTACCTAAGGTATGGGATAACAGGGATATCAGGGAAAAACAAAGCAACATTTATCCTAAGATTCTTGCAATCATGTTACTGTTCAATAGTTTTGCTTTTAACAGCTGTTCCTTGTTCACTCCCACTGAGGAACATTAATGTATCCTTCTTCCAAAAACCAAGGTGCTTCTCTTGAAACAGTATCTAGAAATTTTTCTACAGTCTCGGCTTTTAGTTTAATCCCTCCTTTTCGTAAAAGCTGCACTAGCACGGCTTTTACTTTCACTTTTGATCCCGCCGATCCCATGTTGTTGTAACTTTCCCTTCGCCACTGCCTGTGGTCCTAACTTCGTCCCCTAAATCTGGGAGCCTTAATAGCGCTATCCCTTCGCCACTTACCTGCGGACCTTACCCTCTATTTTTTTCTGTCGGAAAGATATTCCCCGTACAGGCCACCATTTGCCGCGAACCAAGACTCCGACCAGCAGAGCCGAGGAAAGGACAACACGGACGCCAAGGTGAGGTTCAAGCAATTCTCTCTCTTTTATTCTTCGTCATCCCACAATATATACCCTCATCAGATCCATCCCACAATCAGACCGTCACACGGAGCCAATCAGGACATGAGCACAGGGCTAACATGCAGGCAGAGCAGCAAATCATTGGGCCACGCAATAGAATCATGCTCGGTGACGTATCATGTCAGGCAGGCTGTGTGTGATCAAGCTTACAGCGCTTGTGCGAGTTGGAGCAAACAAGTGAGGGTCACGAGGCTTGACAGCCAGCCAGGGTGCCATCTTGGCCGGCTCAACCGCGCCCGCTTCCCACAGCAGAGGGGCACAGTCCCTTCTTTTCCAGCTGTACTAGCCACCTTACCTCCAATATATGAGGATCCTTCATTACACCCAACACTCCTTCCCCAGAAACCAGCCAAGAATCAAGAACCCCTCTGAGCTTGACTAGGTACAATCTATCAGTCCCCAGTGTGGTGCTCAGGTGTGGAGTCTGTCAGCCCCAGGTTCAAATCTTGACTCCACTGCTTGGTACCTATATCCAACAGGGTGCCTTAATAAGCCACATTTGACTATATGTAAAATGGAGATAATACAGCCTCTCCTGTCAAGGTTGTGAGGAGGACATGGTATTGTATCTGTAGGCCTGTAGATAGGCCCAATTGTCCTGCACATTGATGACCCCCATGAAGCAGTATTAGCATTATAGCTACCTCTTGAACCAATCCCGAGGAATTCTCTGCATGCACTACAACCTGACCTCTCTTCCTCTCCTATTTCCCTTATTCCCCAGCCTCTCTGACTCTGCCAGTGTTTCCCTGAGGCCAGGGTTCCAGGGTTCTTTTCCTTAGGAGTTCTCTAAGAGTAAATCACCAGAGATCCCTTCGTGAATGTCTGTCTGTGGGATTTTATTTATTTTTGGTCTTCTTGGGACAGGATCTCCGGTAACCCTAGCTGGCCTGGGACTATGTATACCAGGCTGCCCTTGACCTTATAGAGATCTGCCTCTGCCTCCCAAGTACTGGTATTAAACATGTGTGCCCCCACGCACAGCTGGATTTTTTGAAAAACATAGGGTCTCATGTAGTCTAGGCTGGTCTCAAACATACTATATAATTGAGGATGATTCTGAACTTCTGATCCTCCCGCCTCCACCTCTTGAGTGCTGGAATTGCAAGAATGTACCACCATGCCCAATACATGTGGTTTATGTTTGCATGTTCTAACGACACATGAGTGAGGTTCTGAGGTGCCAGAGAAAAGGCTCTCTTTCCAGAGAGCCATCAGCAGGCCCTGTTTGTTTTCCTGACCCCTGCTGACCTATGCTACTTTCCTTTGGGGACAGTCCTGTAGATGCTCCTTCCTTTCTTAAACAAATTTCATGGAACACTTTTTCTTTTCCTGTTTTCCTAATAGCTGAAAAGTTCTGGATCTGGAAGTGTTTTGTAGTAAATTCTATGCTTGTTTCAACAGGCCCACACACAAAGTAGGAAGTAATGAGAGCCTTCTAAATCCCCCATCACATCTTGGGAAGGCAAGACAGAGTCAGTTGATGCTATTCGAAGCCCATCTGGGAACTCTAAATGGTACTGGAGATTCCAAGGTCTTTAGATGCTATCAATAAGGCCTAGGCCTGACAGCCAAAGGGTTACCCTCCAATAGCTCAGGCAACAGATTTTTCCCTTCCCAAGGCCCCAGCATCCTAGAGAAGGCAGTAGTGTTCCTTGCCTCAGTTCTCCCTGGATCAGGAAGGGATGAAGACAGGGTTTCTGTAGACCCCTGACATTCCTGCTTGGAGATGGAATCTTCCAGGTGGGATTCACTTTACTCCAAAAGGGATGGAGATTTGAAGTTCAAGAAGAGAACAGGGAAGAGGTTCTTGAGGTCCCTGAGAGGAAACTTTGTAAGGGAGGCCTTGGCACTGGAACACCTACAGCAGCTTGCCTCTGGGCAAAGTCCTCAGGCATCTTTTATTACTCTTGTCATCATTTATTTCTTGTAAGTATCTGAGAACATCTCCAGCAGACTGCAGTGGCTATTTCTCAGCTCTAAAACCCAGGCAGTTTCTTGTTCTGAGCCAAGTCAGGCTAAATTCGTGTCTCCCTCCTATAGATACGTGACTTCATCAGTGCTGGGCCTGTGCCCATCTAGGGCAAGGCCAGAGCCAGGGACAGGAGGTCCCTGCTGGGTTTCTCCGTGACTGTCCTGGGAACCCAGCGGCTGCCAGTGGATGAGGTAAACGCCACCCTCTGGCTTTAGGGCTGGTGGCTCTGTAAGGAGAGTAGCATGGCCCTGGTACAGCTTAGGCCTAAAGTGGACGGCCACCACGATGCAGACAGCTAGTAGGATGAAGGCAACGATGATGACAGTGAGCAGCAGCAGCCCATCACCTCGAGGTGGTTCCCAGGCCTTACCTAGCATCTCTGGGAGCTGCCTTTGAGGCTCCAGTTCCAATGAACCATTCACAGCTGGAGAAGGCCAGAGATAGTGGCCATCCTAGGGGAAGGAAGTATGACAGAGAGAGGTTGACATGCAGTGAACACACAGAAAAAAAGCCAAAGAGAAAGGGGGGAGCACCCAAGGGATTTGAGAGACAGAGAGCCTCAGGGATGGAGAGGGAGAGAATTAACAGTGGTAAACATACTGATAAAAACAAAGAAAATAGCTGGGTGTGGTAGTGCACGTCTTTAATCCCAGCACTCGGGAGGCAGAGGCAGGGGGATCTCTGTGAGTTCAAGGCCAGCCTGGTCTACATAGTGAGTTCCAGGACAGCTGGGGCTACAGGGAGACCCTGTCTCAAAAAGACCAAAAAGGCCAGATGGGGGACCCTGTCTCAAAAAGACAAAAAAAAAAAAAAACCAAACAAAAAACCCCCCAAAAAACAAATGACAAAAACATTGGGGGTACAGACAAGAAAGAAAGAAAAAGAGATAAAGGTGGGCAGAAATGAGGATGGAGACAGTGACAGCAATAAATAAAACAAACAAAAACCAAACACCCAAAAGATAGGGAGTTAGAGTCACGCAGAAAGGGCAGAGAGGGGTTTTATTTTAGTTTGGCATAGTATAGTTTGTCCCCAAAGTCTTGTCTCATTGCCCCCTCTTCCATAAATAGATCCTGTGTTGTATCTGGAATCTGAGCACTCTATGGACTACTGTCCTGCATTCTGGGCAGTGGGAAGGGAGCAGCTGCATTGAGACGTTCTGGAAAAAAGGAGTCATTGTCCAGTCTCCAAGGTTCCCTTAGTCTAAACTCACTAGAAGGCAGAAAAGTAGTACTTGGGACAGGGACTAGAAAGAGGGAACAGGAGCCTCAGAAGCTTGGGGTAAAGTGGTACATGTGCCCGTGCTTCATTCCATAACTACACTACCTTCCTTCTAGGCCTCAGGGTCAAGTTCTAGAGGCCTAGATAGGGGTGGTATCCAGTGTGGAGTCCTAGCTCTGCCCAGGAAGGATTGAGGAGATCCTGTGCCAATCTATCCCTGCCAGGATCCCTGGGTTTTTCAACCAAAACCTGGGGACATAATCCATACCACTAGTACATCTCTACCCTGCTGGATGTTGAGTGGGGGTGAGGGGATCACAGTGAAGGAAGGAAACTTCAAAACTGTAACCCCCAGAGTGAGTGAGGTGGCCTCTCCCTCTGCAGCCACCTTTCTAAAGCAGACAATAGGAGATGGGGCCCCTCCTCTAACCTCAAGCCCTCAGCCCATTCCATCCCATGAAAGGCAGTTGGGATCTAGGAGAGGCTGCTAGGGCAAACCTATTTCCTTTTAGCTCCTCAGTCACACTGTCCTTTCAATTCCATCTCCCAAATGAGTTCTTTTGTTTGCAGGAAGCCCAATGCTGCCACTTCTTGCAATGCTGAACCTCCTGAGCCCAGTCACAGGGCTCCTAGGCAGGGGATGGAGAGCAGCTCCGGATGTGGGGGGGGCGTGGCTTAGGCTAGGAAGGGCATGGGGCCCCTGCAAGGAGTCAGCTAGCCTGGTAGGAAGGGGTGAGCAAAAAGTCTACCTGGTGCATTGTCCAGATCTGGTGCAGGGTTCTCTTGGGACTGGAGGCCAGCTGAGCAAAGAAGGAAAGCTCACTGCCCTAGCTCAGCCCCTACCCGGAGCTGCCACGTCTGTGGGGCTCCTGGGCACACACCCTCTGCACACACCCTCACTGCTCTTTCCTGCGCTTGTACTTCCGGGAACATCTAGTCTACCCTGGGCCAGTCTTCTATTCCAATAGGACCTTGATCTTCCTTCCAGGCACTTCCTTTTGTATCACCTTGCCAGCTTTAGGAGCTCAAGCTGGCCTGTCTACTTTTCTTCCATCAGATTTCAGACATTTGGTCCAGTGCCCACCTCCAACCCCCTGCCCAGGACCAGCCCACTGTCCTGCTCCCATCAACTATCTGAAGCTATCTATGGCCCCTATATCTCAAACACACTGCAGAGAATAGACCATGTAGTCTACTGTCTCTAAATCTCTACAGACCAACTAACAGTTCTGTCCATCTCAGCGATTTGTCACATTTATATTTAAAATATTAAGAAATAAAGTTGTTTTCTATATATATTTTAATTTATTATTATGTTCCAGGGAGTGTGTGGAGGTCAGAGGTCAACTTTGTAGAGTTCTCTCTTTCTACCCTTATGTGGGATCCAGGAATCGAACTCGGGTCACCAGCTTGCATA
Source organism: Nannospalax galili (assembly GCF_000622305.1). Taxonomy (NCBI): domain Eukaryota; kingdom Metazoa; phylum Chordata; class Mammalia; order Rodentia; family Spalacidae; genus Nannospalax; species Nannospalax galili. The sequence goes on from NW_008347555.1 coordinate 1,161,830, forward strand.
GCAGGCACCTTTACTTGCTGAGCCATCTTACCTGCCCCCAAATTTTTGTTGTTGTTTGTTTGTTTTGAGACAGGATATCACTATGCAGCCCTGGCTGGCCTAGAATTCACTATGTAGAGTAGGCTGGCCTCTAACTCACAGAGATCCACCTGCCTCTGCTGCTTAGCCCTTATCTTGCCCCTGGATGCACACTCACCTCCCTTTATTCAGATAGAGACCAGGAGACTCTAGGAAGCCCCCCACCCCCTCACCTAGTAACTTGAGGTAAGAAGCTTCCTGGTTTCTTGGTTCTTTGTCAAATTGCCCACACCCTGACATCTCCATTGAGCCCAGAGCTATTGACCTGACTCTCAAATTACCTGGGACTTCTCGCTGGCTAGCCATAAAGCCTCCTATTGATCATTTTCCCATACAACTGAAGACTCTGGTAGTCAGTTTCCTCCTACATTGGTCCTTTTGGATCTAGCCAGAGGGAATTTTGGACTCTGCCCCAAGTCTAGGGCTTGATCTTCTGAGCTTCAGAGAGGAAGAGAGTATGGAATTTATGGGATGGCCCAGGACTTCTTCATCACTTCCCCATGCTTTCTGCTGTCTGAACCTTTTTTTTTTTTTTTTAATGTAGACCAGGTTGGCCTCAAGTTCACAGAGATCTGTCTGCCTCTGCCATGTGCTCGGATTAAAGGCATGTGCTACCATGTCCAACTCTGCTGTTCAAATCTTTTAATAATCTTGTCTCATTTGGTCAGGTGTGTGTGTGTGTGTGTGTGTGTGTGTGTGTGTGTGTGTGTAATTGAACCCAGGGCCTTACCTAATTTAGGCAAGTGCTATATTAAAGTTATATCCCCAACCCTGAGTATACTCAGGGTTGTCAAAAAAGAAAGACAAGGCTGGTGAGATGGTTCAGTGGGTAAAAAGTGCTTGCCAGGCAAGCTTCATGACCCAAGTTATAAGGAGCCACTGTGGAAGGAGAGAACAACTTCCAAAAGTTGTCCTTTGACCTCCACATGTGTGCTGTAGCATGTGCAACCCACACATACACTCTCTCTCCCACACACCATATATACAACACACACACATACTCATTTTAGTTGTCAGCTGGACACACCTGGGAAAAGGAAACCTTAATTTAGGAATTTCTTCTATCAAATGTACTTGTGGGCATGTGTGTGAGGCAAGTACTTTACCAACTGAGCTATTTTCCCAGCCCCCTCTCTTGCTTTTTAATTATGGCTAATGGTAACGGTATTGCTTGTACGGCCTCCCTGAAAGATGCTGGGAGTCCCATCTGAACTGGGAGCCTGGAGGAGGGAGAGGAATGTAGAGAATTCAGAGTCTATGGAGTATGGGTGGCTAGTGGGCTGAGCTAAGGGCTCAGTCCTTGTTCTTAGAAAAGAACCTGGACTAAAACAGTAGACTTCACCTCCAGGTGCTGCATGGAGGGACCTGAGGGATCCCTCAGAGAGGAAGGCGGAGATGGGGGCAGGCTGCCACCATTGGTCATTGTGCTCAGGACCCAGAGGAGAGCAGGGTGGCCCTGGCCAGTCCTCACAGTCTCGGTTGCTCAGCCTCACATCCTAATGTGTGCTGAGAGGGGGCCCTGGAGCCAGTCCCAATCTGTTTCCTTCTATTCTTTGACAGGAAGCTCCAGGAGAGCCAGTCCCCGCCCCTCATCCCGCCCCAGCACTCCCTCTCTCTTCTCCACTATGGACAGAGGATCCCCTGAGAATCCTGCTGGCCACATACCCAGCTGACATGGGGTCCATCAGAGCCATGCTGCTATGCTCAGCTATCCTGGGTTTACTTCTGCTCCAAGGTAAGAGGCACTTGCCACTTTTCTATAGCAATCTCCACCTCTCCCTCCTCCTGAACATACATGTTTCCCATCTAGAGCTCTGCCTGAGGAAGGGAGATTCCAGAGCTTTTCCATTGAGGGGGGTCTGCTTGCACTGGCCGGGAGGATGGGCATTAGCAGACGAATAAAACCAATACTGTTAGATTCATTTATAGGATGTTTTCTGGGGTTAACTGGGTTCCCTCATAAAGTATGGCCCCTTGAAGGGTAGGAAGTGACTGACTGGATGCAATACAGAGCCTCGAAAGTTCCTGCACACAGGCAGTAGAAGCCTGTGCCCGCCCCATCCATCTTCTCATCTAGTCTGGGCACCATGCTCATTCTATGGACTGTTCCAGCACAGAATTGCACCTTGGCCTTCACAGGTGATCTTTTTTCTTTCCTATGAAGAATTAAAATTTGTGAGTTTCAAATGCTGCCTTTAAGCTCAAATCATAGCAAGAGGGCTTCAGGTTAGACACAAAGAACAATTACCAAGGAGGATGTACAGAGCCCAGGGGCTTAGTGAGATGGCCTTGGAAGAGGTAGCTAGAAGCAACCCCTCTCAGATGGCTCAGGCAGCACATCAGGTTCCTCTAATTAGGGAACAGTTGCTGGGAACCATGAGAAGTCCAGGACACTCTGACTCACACCCACAGGGCAGCAACTTCCCTTCGTCACAGAAACCCCCACTCCCTGACCCTAGTCCTCTGTGAAAGATTTATGAAACTGTGCTCTGAACAGCAGAAAGACTGGGCCAGGGTGCTTAGGGGAGAGGATCAGAGTTCCAGAAAACTGTCTCCCACCAAAGTGAGACATTTCTTTGGAAGCCCATAGGTTGGAGTCAAATGACACCCCTTCCTGCCCCCCTCAACTCTCACAGGATAGAGTAAGAAATTGGTCTGGGTTGGGAAGTTACAGTGGTGGAATTTGTAGAGGGACTTAAACGGGGATTCATAGGCCTTCCAAATACCAGCCTATGCTTTACAACTGTCACCCTAACTTCCCCAGCCTCTACTCCTAAGAGCTCATAGGGCTTACTGTCTGTCTCACTTTGGTGGGCTGAGGAATTGTCTGGAGCACATTCATGCCAACAAAGAGATTCAACTAAGGAGACAGCCAGTCTTCTGACTTGGAGGACTGGAGAAAATGGGGCAAATTTTTAGAGGCCAGCCCTGACTACAAATGGGCTGTTAGGAGCTTTGCGTTTTGTATGTTATCCTCTCTTCCCTTCAACAATTTATGAGGTACTAATTAATCCTCTCCCTCTGTCTATGACTGTCTTTCTCTGTCTCTGCTCTGTCTCTGTGTGGTGCTGGGAATCCAGCCTAGGGCTTACCACAGAACTATACCTCTAGCCCCTCACATTTTAAAGAGGAACACTCAGATCCAAGTCAATGAATGACTGAGCCAGAATTTCAACCCAAGCCTGTTAGACTCTAATTTTTTTTTTTTTTCTTGTGGTGCTGGGGATTGAACCCAGGGTCTCACACAGGCTAGGTAAGCCCTCTACCCTGAGCTACATCCCCAGTCCTGTAAATCCATGATTTAAACTACTAAGCTATGCTGTTATGAAAAACAGGGAGGGACATGGGTGGGGATTAGTCTGGAAGGAAATGAAGCAGGTAGGAATTAGGAAGCAAGGAGATCAGGAAAATCAGAAATTCCTGCAGCTAGAATTCTTTAGATGTCTGCATGCCCAGTGGTCAGAGGCACTGGGCCTACAGAAACACATGTTCCCCGGAAGTCCCTTTACTACTCAGAGAACAATCTTTACAGGTAAGAAGTGGGGAGAGGGAGGGGGCAAGAGGCAAGGAGAGGACACTGAGGCTTGATGTTTATGACTTGGGAACTCCTCAAAAACTTCTAGATCATCTTCTAGATAAATGCAGGATGGCAGATATTCTGTGACCCACTCCTCACAAAACTTAGATGATATGTAAGGTATGCATGAACAGAAACCCGTCATGTTCAGAGGGCAAGCATGAAAAGGGTTCGCCCATGTTCATCCCTTGTTAGGAAGGATTCTCTCTAGCTTGAGGAGTTCCTGTGAGTTTTTACTCCCCTATAGAACCTCCACTCACAAAATAGGGAAAAATAAGACCCAGAGTTTGGGCAAGCTTGGACTTGCAAACAATTCTATATATCAAATGATAGCCCCATGGGGGAAGACAGTGGCTTCAGGAAAATAAACAGACCAGCAAGCTGCCACAGGCAGGGATGGGCCCCTGGCATTCAGTAGCCGCAGTCTATCTGGGGCCTGGGCTTGATGCTTCCCTGACAGTGAGAAGCCTTGAGAACAGTAGAGCCAGGTCGGTGACTACAGCCCCAGCTTGAGTGGAGGGACGGGAACTCAGATGGGCGGCTCCACTTCCCTATGTTGTTTTCCTTTCACATTGTTCACAGGTTTTAAGAATGATTTCATTGTGGAAAATGCGCAAACACAACCTGACTGACCACCTACTTCTCCCCCTCACCTCATCTACACAGAGGCCTACAGACATATATATGTACATATAGAACAGCTAATGAAGGCTCTGATTAGCGCCTCCTGGTAACCAACTCCTCCCTGGGTTTGACCCAGAACAACCATTTCTCAAGTTGCCTCTGCCTGTGAGAGTAAACCAGTCACTCCTTTCAGAGCTTCCTTTCCTCCTGTACATACTTCAGAGCTTGTTTCCTGTGCAGGCCTCTACTTCTGGTGGGGGAGGGAAGAGAGACAGAGCCCTGATACAAGCCCATAAACCCTAACCACATTTCATTCACCTTCCCATCTGCTCCCCTTGGAACAGAACCAAGATGACAGTCTTCATAGGGGAAAAAATGGCCCAAGGGTACTATGGGCTGAACATTAGCCTAGAGACCTGGAGTTCTAGGTATCTGTCCCAATATGTCATTAGTCCCCTAGCCTTGTGTCAGGTTGGTGGGATACCCATAGAGGATTGAAGAGACAGGAAAGGACTCTAGGACTCTGAACCAAGAGGTGATGGTGATGATGCAACTGAGCCAAAGTCCCAGAGGAAGCCAGCACTGGGAGCTAGAGCCCTCGTCCTTTAGACCTCTGCCAAGTGTGCCTGCCTTCCAGCATGGGGAGTTTGGACAGCTAAAAAGCCTGGTTCCCCTATGGGCTCTGCTAGGCAGGCTTACCAAACTAGCCTGTGTGTTTTGCTTTCTCTTGCAGGCTACAACTTCCAGCCCACAACAATACGGACCTCTCAGGGTAAGGCTCACGGGGCCTACTCTAGCATTTACTTAGGAGCTTAGGAACAGCTTAAAAGGAGGGAGATGTGGGCCTGTTTGCACTGAATGTAGGTGACTGATGCTGAGGCCAAAGCTTTCAGAGGCTCATTCAGCAGGGTCCAGTCTAACATGCCCCGAAGAACATAAAGATGAATGGTTGGAGGTAGAGGAGGGGAGGGGAAAAGATAAAAGTACTAGAAGGTTGAGGCCCTGAGCAGGTCATATGTATTTCCCAATCCATAGAAGTTCCACAGAAGGTCTCACAGGGCTCTGTGGTATCCAGTAAGCCTGTAATGCCAAGGTCAAGCACTGTGGATGACCGTTCTCCATCCTTACTGGGCCTGATGTCACCCCAGCCGCAAAAGCTCACATCAGGACTTGGTGAGTACCTACGGCAGGTGGGGCAAGGAGTAACAGACCCTGGAGAGATCTGTATGGGTTCCTTCTTCCTTTTGTCAGGAGCCCAAGTTCTGGAGTGGGAGGTGGTAGTCTAAGGCCAAAAGCTGTATCAGTAGTACCCTGGTTTTGGAAATAAAAAGAAAGTACTGATGGGGGTAGGGGGTTAAAGATAGGGAAGGTAAAACAATCTTGAACTTGGGACTGAGAGGGGAATGGATAAAGAGAAGGGGAAGGAAACTCCCAAATGAAGGGTTGGGAAAGGGTTCGATCCTTCTCAGGGCATGCTGGGAGGAATGGGGGCCCTCCATTTTGCTATTTGCTTCTGGTGTAGGTACAAGGGCCCCAGATGGTGGTAGCAGCAGCAGCAGCAGCAGCAGCAGCACAAGGGGAGGTATGTCCTGTGTGTGCTCCTGGCAGAGAAGGGCAGTAAGATATGTCTGTGACCCTTTCTATCAAGCCATCTTCTGGACCTTGGATATTTTCTACTCCCAGACTTATATGGGAGATGGGAGGTGAGGAGAGAGAAGGAAATTGAGCAAAAGAATAGATCTAAAGTACAGTGAGTTGAGAGTGGGAAGAGAATGGGGACTTATGGGTGACTTACATGGGTCCCAGGGATCATATTCAGGCCTTCAGGCTTAGAGGCAAGCATCTTTATCTGCTGAGCCATCTTGTTGGCCCAATATCACTGTTTTTGTTTTTGGGGTTTTTTTTTTTTTTTTTTTTTTTTGTCTTTTTGAGATAGGGTCTCCCTGTAGCCCCAGCTGGCCTGGAACTATTTAGACCAGGCTGGCCTTGAACTCACAGAGATCCACCTGCCTCTGCCTCCCGAGTGCTGGGATTAAAGGCATATGCCACCACACCCAGCCCCAACATTACTTTTTAAGTGGGCCAGAAATCTATCCCCTTTACCTGGCAGCCTGGCTCTTTGGGTCAATGCCTTCTTTCCTCCTATCTCAACCCTTGGTAGAACATAGATGGCTCTACCTTGTCTCATATGGTCCCCTGTCCCTGCAGTATAAATCCTTTCTTCTGGGTGCCAAGGGATGGTGAGGAACATCTTGAACCTTCTGGAGTCCTCTGCGAACAACCAGCAGTGCTATTCACATGACCCCACATCACTACAGTTCCAACCTCTGTCTTCATGGGATCTAGTCAGTGGTAGGGAGGAAGTCTTCTATTTTTAGCTTTCTGCAGTCTCTTACCTGAAGGATCAAGAGGGAAGGCTAGCTCTCTCTGCCGGTCCTTGTTAGTCCCCTTTGCTGATGCACCAAACCCCACTCTATTTCAGAAGCACCTCTGAACGCTACACCCAGTTCAGTCACCACAAGCCCAAGGACAAGGGAAGATGTGACCATCCTGCCCGGTCCCACATCAACTCTGACTCCAGTGATCACTGTGGCTGCCTTTGGTGAGAGATGGGGGGAAGGGTGGACCATGGAAGGGGATCCCCACCTCTGGGATTGACTTGGACTCCGGAATTGGGAACACAGGTTCAAATCTCATCCATTCATTCTAGGAGGGATTGGCTGAGGGGCAAGTTCTGATGAAGGAAGGCTCCACCTGCCCTCTGGTCAGCTCTTCTTGGCTCTCTTGGGCTCCATGTTCTTATGGGAGGATAGTGCTAGGCTACGGAATTCCCCATGGATAGGGGTGCCAGACTGACAGACAGCTTTCTGTTCCCAGAGAAGCAGAATTCACTTTACTCCCAAAGCCTGTCCATATTGAATTTTCTGGGGAAGGAAATTCAGGACCCTTACCCCTGTTGCCCCTCCTCTCTTTCCCCTGTCCCTTCTCTGTCAGGTGTTATCAGCTTCATTGTCATCCTGGTGGTTGTGGTGCTCATTCTAGCTGCTGTGGTCAGTGTAAGGTTTAAGTGCCAGAAGAATAAGGAGTCAGAAGGTACGTGTCTTAACCTGCTGGGCCCTCCCCCACCCCCGCCTGGCCCCCGATGCTCAGAGCTCAATCGAAGGGCCAAGGCTAACACAGACCTGGACTGAGAGAAGAAATGGCACAGAAGCACCATTTGATGAGTTGGGAGGGTCATCTTGGGTAGGCTTTGAGGGGGTGGCTGGGCTCCTGAGTTATAGCATAAGACCCCAGTCTGTGTCCTTGGGCTTTTACAGATCCACAGAAGCCAGGGAATTCAGGACTATCTGAAAGGTAAGAATGTTTTTTGAGACAGGGTCACCCTGTAGCCCCAGCTGTCCTAGAGCTCACTATGTAAACCAGGCTGGCCTTGAACTCACAGAGATCTGCCTGCCTCTGCCTCCTGAGTTCTGGGATTAAAGGCATGTGCCACCACGCCTAGCTCAAGGAATCTTCTTTTAAAAAATATTTTATTTATTTAATTTATGTGTATGAGTGTATTGCCTGCATGTGTGTAAGTGCACCCATGTCGTGCAGTACCCACAGAAGTCAGAAGAGGGTGTCAGATCCCCTGGAACTGGAGTTACAGATGGATGTTAGCTACCACATGTGCTGGGAATCAAACCTGGGCCCTCTGCAAGAGCAAACAGTCCTCTTATCTGTTGAGCCATCTCTCTAGCCTTCCTAAAGGAGGAATCTTCTACCTGACCCCCGCTCCAAGAGGGAAACAAGACTCCATACTTTCCTCACATGTAACACACACACACACACCACCATACATCATACATCATACCTATCACATCATATACACATCACATATCACACACACCCCACACACTGCACCCACCATATCAAACACATATACACACCTTATCTATCACACTCACCCTATCATACAGGCCACACACCCACACCACACTCACCAAATCACACACATGCCACACATCACACCCACATCATATCCCCATATCACACACACACACCCCCCACATGCACCATATATCACACATATCATACAAACCACACATTATACATACCCATACCACACCCATCATATCATACACATACATAACACACTATATCACACACATACATATACACACATGCACCATACAAATCACATACCACACATCACATACACACCACATATTACATACACACATACCACACCCACTTACACTATACAAACCACACTACATATCACACATTACAAACACCACATATTATACACAACACACAGAGAGACACACACACCATTCCCCCACTGCACACATTACGCACATACCACATATTACATACACTGTGCATCACACACACCACATATCATATACATACCACTCCCCCACCACACACACTTTTTTTTTTTTTTTGAGCTAGGGTCTCCCTGTAGCCCCAGCTGTCCTGGAAGTCACTAGGTAGAACAGGTTGGCCTCAAACTCACAGAGATCCACCTGTCTCTGCCTCCCAAGTGCTGGGATCAAAGGGATGTGCCACCACACCTGGCACACACTCACATTTTATAAGCCATACACACTGCACATACTGCATATCATGCACACCACATACAGGCATACACCCCACAATCCTATAGTCTCTGCTGTAGCTGGACCAGGTGGCAGGCTCAGGTAGGTAGAGGTGGACTAAGCTCTTGAGCCCCAGGGCTTGACTTCTGTTGCCCCCCTGTAAAAAGTATAGGAATGTTGGTTCTAATATAAGATACATCTTCTAAGATGAGGAAATTCTTGTTGAATACCATACTCTGTGCCACAAACACTGACATATAATTTATAATATTGTCTCAAATCCTTACAGCAATTCTTCAAGGAAGAATTCGTTTTATAAATTAAAAAAAAATTGGGGCTCAGTTGGTGGAGTGCTTGTCTAGCATATATGAGGCTCTGAGTTCTCAAGTAACCCAGGCTGGCTTTGAACTCACCATATGTAGCCAAAGATGAAATTGAACTCCTGATCCTCCTATCTCTGCCTACAAAGTGCTGAGATTATAGTTTTATATCACCAAACCTAACATTAAAAAAAAAAAAAAAAGGTTTGGACAAGGTGTGTGGTGGTGGTGCACATCCTTAATCCCAGCATTTGGGAAGCAGAGTCAGGCCAGCTTGGTCTATATACTGAGAGCCTGTGTTTTAGTTTGTTCTTCATTGCTGTGACAAAATACTCTGATCAATACCAACTTGGGAAGGAAAGGGTTTATTCAGCTTACATCTCCCAGGTCGCAGTTCATCAGGGAGCCCAATGTAGGAACTCAGTGCAGGAACCTGGAAGCAGGAGCTGGAGCACAGGCCATGGAGGAACGCTGCTTACTGGCTTGCTCCCCTGGCCCCTGCTCAGCCTGCTTTCTTATGCAACATAGGCCCACCTGCCCAGGGGTGGCACCACACACAGTGGGCTGGGCCCTCCCACATCACTCATCAA
>NW_008347555.1:1172190-1244317 GCF_000622305.1 Nannospalax galili
CCAATGGCCTCTTCTTGCCTCTTGGGGTGCAAAGCCTCAGTTTCTCTCCATGACCCCTTCAATTCTGGGGTCTTTGCTGTAACTGAAGCTTCACTTTCACCTATGACCTTTCCTGGCCTCTCAGAGTGCCAAGCTTCAGCTGCTCTCTCTGACCCCTTCACGCTTTCAACACCAGAACCATGCAGGAGACTCTTACACATTACCAACTCCTACTTCCAGCTTGAAATAGAGGTGCAGGTCCCCTCTGTGTGCTGATGCTGAGGAAATACCTCCCAGAAGATTCCACCACAGTGATGCTGGTCTCTTGTTACTTACAGCTGATTTTTCAGCCCCAGCTAACCAGCATTAATTGTCCCAGTAAAGCAAAGGTTTTGCTTCAGGTTCTGATCTCTTCTTAATCACAGCTGATTCTTCAGCCCCAGCCGACCAGAACCCACAGATTTTCAATCCAAAAATCTCACATGAACAGCCCTGATAGTCTCTGCTTCCCTTTGAAGCTTCACAAGCCAGGCCTCCATTGTCTACAACTCTTTCAGCATAACTGTTCCAAGCTCTACTGCAACAAACTGAGCACACAATGGCTTTTCCAGCCCAAAGTTCCAAACACTTCCACAGTCCTCCCCAAAACACCAAGAGCAGGTCTGTCACAGCAATATCCCACTCTCTGGTACCAATTACTGTCTGTGACAAAATACTCTGACCAATACCAACTTGAGGGAGGAAAGGTTTTATTCAGCTTACATCTCCCTGTAGTTCATCAGGGAGCCCAAGGTAGGAACTCAGGGCAGGAACCTGGAGGCAGGAACTGGAACACTGCTTACTGGCTTGCTCCCTTGGCCCCTGCTCAGTCTGCTTTCTTATGCAACACAGGCCCACCTGCCCAGGGGTGGCACCACCTACAGTGGGCTGGGCCCTCCCACATCACTCATCAAGAAGATGCCTCTCAGACATGGCCACAGGCCAGTCCAATAGAGGCAATTTTCCAACTGAAGCTCCCTCAACCCAGGTGTATCAAGTTAACACTAAAGCTATCCAGAACAGCCTGTCTCAAAAAAGCAGACAAACAAGCAAAAACAAAACCAAGGTTTAAATACAAGTCTCTTCAGCTTCAAAGCACATTCTCATTCATTATGCCCCACCCCTAAGTACAGTTTTTGTTGTTGTTTTAATATTTTTTTATTTTTATGTGTATGAGTGTATTACCTGCACATATGTGAGTGCACCCGTGTTGTGCAATGCCACGGAGGTCAGAAGAGAGTTTCGGATTCCCCTGGAACTGGAGTTAAGGATAGTTCATAGCCGCCATGTGGGTGCTGGGAATTGAACCTGGGTCCTCTGCAAGAGCAGTCAGTGATCTTAACCGCTGAGCCATCTCTCCACCCCCCGTTGTTGTTTTTTATTTTTATTTTTTGGTTTGTTTTGTAAGTATGGTTTTTTTGAAACAAAGATTGAAGGTGTAGTGCTCCCTTTGTCTCTTGACTCCTCATTGCTCTGCCCTCTCCTCTCTCTAACCTGGACTCCCTTCCTGCCCTAGCTGTTCCACAGCCAATGGAGACAAAGACAGCATCACCCTCATCTCCATGAAGAATATCAACATGAACAACAGCAAAGGCTGCTCCTCAGCAGAAAAGGTGTGTTTTTTTATTTCCATCCTTCCCTGAATTCACCCCCACTCTCCCAACTCCCCCCCCCAGCATCCACTCTCTCCTATTTTGGGCTCTAGTTCCTTAGCCAGAAATGCTAAAGTCATGCCCAAAGAACCAAGCTCCCTGATTCTCTACCCTGGTTCTCCCAAATTCACTCTTTGTCATGATATATTTATTTTTCAGGTTCTTTAAAAGTGACTTTGAGTCCCCATGGGTCCAAGTATGATGCAGCTATCCAGTGACTATGAGGAGGAAGAGATGAGATTGGAGGAGGCAACAAATCACATATAAACTAATTTTTGTATATGCTCCCAGCTCTAAAGGACATTGCCTTCCTCTAGATCCAGGATCAAGCTGTCTGTATGAGACTCCTTCCCACATGGAAGTCACTCTAGAAATATGGCCTGCTCCTTCACCTCCTCAGAACCTCAGGAATGAGGAGTTAACAGAGTAAGCACCAAGGAAGAGACAATGAGGTAGACTGATCCTTTCTACTTGCATTACAATTATTTTCTGGGGCTGTAGAAATGGCTCAGTGGTTAAGAGCACTTACTGCTCTTGCAAGGCACCAGGGGTTCTGTCCCCAGCATCCATATCCAGTGACTCACAGTCACCTGTAACTGTAACTATAGCTCCAGGGATCTGGACACCTTCTTCTGGCCCTAAGGGCACTACATGTAGGTTCCCATAAACTCACACAAACACACACATACATGTAAATAAAAAGTAAATTAAAAAAAACATTTTCTGGCCTGGATTCCATTTTTTTCTCACGTCTATGTTGCATGTTTCTTTTCTTTCTTTTTTTTGGTCTTTTTTGAGACAGAGTCTCCCTGTAGCCCCAGCTGGCCTTGAACTCACAGAGATCCACCTGCCTCTGCCTCCCGAGCACTGGGATTAAAGGCGTGCGCCACCATGCCCAGCCCGCCATGCGTGTTTCTTAACTGCTAGAAAGCAGCTTTGGTGGCTTCTTCCTAGGCCAGGCATGTCTGCATGTTCTGCCTCATGGACAGCCCTCTCTGATAAACCTGTAATGTGGAGTACACTTTTCATCCTCTTTTCACTGGCTTTTTTTTAATTTTTTTGTGGTAGTGGGAATTAAACCTCAGGAAAACACTCTAATACTGAGGTATATGTACCTGAAGTATATTGCTTTTTTTTTTTTAATTTCTAAAAACTTTCATGAAATAATTTTTTATTAATTTCACATGTATTAATTTATATTGTCACAAGATAAAGTTTAGTCTGTGCCCCTGTAGATTTAATCTTACCTTGGAAGAGAAAGAGAGAGGTAGAAAAACACATTTGGAAAATCTGAGGCCTGGGATTATGTGTTTATAAATAAAACATTAAAACTGATTATTCAAGTGTATGTATGTTTTACTATCTCTATATCTGATCAATTATCAATTTTGTATTCCTTCTAATTCCAACTAATTCTCTGGTTCTCCCACATCAACTCTGTCCCACAATCCACTAAATCTCACACTGATGACACAGGAACAGGTTTATTAGTTGATGATCCTCCTTGAAGATCTTCATTTTTCTGTCAGGGCTAATTATATGTGGGTGGTTTCTCCATGTGCACATGCTGCTAGTAGACCACAACACCCACAAGTCTTGTTTATGCTTTTCTTACAGATGCACATTGACTGATGTCACACCAAATCCCCACCCTCCAAGACCCGTGTGCACTCTCTGGGATTCCAGGGCTGACAAAACCAATAGGATACCTTCTATTTGGGTTTTTGGATAGTTTATGATGTTTGGGAGGGGGTGACTTACAAAGGCATGTACCCTGGTGGGCTCTTTCTCTCACACATCTTGGCTGAGCTTTGAGATCTGTGCCACCAGAACTGCATCTCACCTGCTGGACCTCCCCAAGATGGCAACTCCCCCACCCTTTTTCCCAGTGTCCTTAGTACTTTCCAGCAGTCTCAGCATCTGTCCTTAGACCCACCCCCTCATGCAATTGAAGCTGACAGATTGGATGGGAGAAGTGATTGTCTTGAAGGACACGTCTACCCAACATGCCGCCCCTTCCTCTGGTTTGCATAAGCTTTCCGCCAATCTTCCTTAAGGATCCCAGAGCCTTGGAGGGGGTGACAGATGCAGGACGATTTCTTTTTCCTTCCATTATGGTGAGATATTGGACTCCTGGGCCTCCCCATCATTTGCTTTGAAGATGTGGCTGTTTATCCATCTCAGTGGTGTCTCCCCTACTATAAAGACAAATGGAAGCAGACACATCTAAATAAACATGGGTGTAAATACAAATGCCTAGAAGATACCCCAGCAGGTGTACCATATTTATTGAACAGAATACTTGCAGCGGCTTCCCTGCTGGGGCCTACAGCCTTCCCTGACAAAGGGAGTTGGCCTGGTCTACAGCACCAGATGTGTGTTCCACCCCTAGGAGCAGGCCTTATCTAACTAGAATTTTTGTCAGTTGTACATATGTTAGTCGAGCCATTATTGCACCAGCTTGGCATATCACTAGTGTGCAGCACTCAGGTCCATCATAAAGCAGAATCATAGGTGATCCTTTTCCCCCAACCATCTGTATAGCGTCTTCTGGAACTATGAAAGCCAGTGGCATGGATTTTTCAGGTTAGTCTCAGCTCTGTCTCTCCTCCCTTGTTCACATCATGTAGTGTCTTCAGCAACATGGCCTTACTTGTGGATGCTGGCTGTAGCTGTTCTCCTCTGGCTATGGCCACTCTCCTGCTCTCTTAGTTCCTCTGATCAGTCGTCTGGTCTGGACCCCAGGGCTGGTGAGGAGTCTGCGCCAGCTTAGCCGCATTCAGACGCAGACCAGGTTCAGTGACACAGATCTACTTTATTGCAGGAAGGCACAAGCTTATATAGGGGTAGCGGTCCAAACATAGCACAGCGAGTAGGATACCTTATTAGCACAACAGGCTTAGCTTTCTATCACAGTATAGCTGGCCAGATGCCTCATTAGCATAATGGGTTTCAGATTACAGAGCCTGGATTCCTGGAAACCACATGACCCTGACTGTTAGACCTCCTATGGGTACAAAAGGAACTGAACACTTTTTGTTTTTACTTCTATTATTATTTTTTAATTTTATGTGTATGAGTTTTGCCTGCATGTATGTAAGTACACTTGTGTTGTGCAATGTCCACAGAGGAAAGAAGAGGCTGTCAGATCCCCTGGAACTGGAGTTATGGATGGTTGTTAGTCACCATGTGGATATGTTAGTCACCATGTGGGTATTGGGAACTGAACCCAGGTCCTCTGTAAGAGCAGCTAGTGTTCTTGCTTAAGAGCCATCTCTCTAGCCTCCCAGAGTGTTTAATTTTATAACTTCTGGTAACTGGCAATTTAGGACACAGAATATAGCTTGTTTACTCTGCAGTAACACATGCCATTTTCTTCTGGTTTAAACTTCACAAAGTGAAGCCAGGCATGGTGGCACACACCTTTAATCCCAGCATTCTGAGTTCAAGGCCAGCCTGGTCTACATAGTGAGTTCTAGGCCAGCTGGAGTTACAGGGAGAGCCTATCTCAAAAAAAAAAAAAGGCCAAAACTTTGAAAAAGTTTTATTCTCTGTCTCATTAAATGTATTAAAATAAAATCTTGACCTGAGGTTACAATCCCATAATCCCTGCTACTCAGGAGGCTGAGGCAGGAGGGTTGAAAGCTTAAGGGCAGCCTGGGCAATTTAGTATAATCTTGTCTCAAAACACAAAGTTAAGCTGGGTGTGGTGGCACATGCCTTTAATCCCAGCACTCAGAAGGCAGAGGTGGCATACTCCTTTAATCCCAGTACTCAGGAGGCAGAGGCAGGCCCATCTCTGTGAGTTCAGGGCCAGCCTGGCCTACATAGTGAGCTCCAGGACAGCTGGGGCTACAGGTGAAAAGAGAGTGCCCCTCAGATCCCCTCCCTATCCTCTGAGAAAAAGCTGCCCTCCACCTACCTCTGGAAATCCCCTTCATTGTTCAAACCCTTTCTGGTATCTGTTTATGATGTCTATGGAAATGGTCTGGGGCAGAAGAGATAGAATGTTCTGTCCCAGGTGGGCTAGCCAATGACAGTATACTTGATACATCTGTGTATGGTCTCTATGGGAATAATCCAGGGCAGAAGAGAAAGAACATTCTGCCCCAGGTAAGACAGCCAATGGCTGTGTAGGTAAAGTCTCTGGAAATCTGCCCTAGATTGTTCCAATCCTTTCCTGGTTATTCTGTGTATAGTCTCTATGGACAGCCCCTGCTTTGTGGTTTTTGTGGTTTTTGTGGTTTTTCTGCTTAAAAGCCCTGAATTTTTACTGTTCAGGGTCGCAGTACAGCTCCCAAGACTGTCTGCATCCCCAACCTGTTGGTTCCAATAAAGCACTCCTTTTTGCTGAGACTCAGTGTCCGAGTGGTCAATTTAGGGAATTTTACAGACCCCTTACACAGGGAGACCCTGTCTTAAAAAGACCAAAAACAAACAAACAAACAAACAAAAAACACAAAGCTAAAAAAAAATTTTTTTAAGGACTGAGAATGTAGCTCAGTTGTAGCTTGCTTGCCCAGCAAATGCAAAGCTCTAAATTCAGTCTCTAATAAAACAAAAGCACAATTAAAAAAAAAGCAAAAAACCCACCAATCGGGGCGTGGTGGCCCATGCCTTTAGTGCTAGCACTCAGGAGGCAGAAGCAGACAGAACTCTGAGCTCAAGACCAGTTTGGTCTACACAGTGAGTACAGGCCAGCTGGGGCTACAGGGAGACCCTGTCTCAAAAAAATCAAAAGCAAACAAACGAAAACAACAACAACAAAAAACCCAAAAGAAACTAAAAACAAATCTGTTAAAATGCAGCTGCAGGGGCTGGAGAGATGGCTCAGCAGTTGAGAGCACTGACTACTCTTGCAGAGGACCTGGGTTCAATTCCCAGCACCTACATGGCAGCTATGAACCATCCTTAACTCCAGTTCCAGGGGAATCAGAAGCCCTCTTCTGACCTCTACAGTATTGCACAACATGGGTGCACTCATCTCATATACATGCAGGCAATACACTCATACACATAAAATAAAAATAATAAAAAATATTTTTTAAAAAATGCAACTGGGCCGGATGTGGTGGCGCATGCCTTTAATCCCAGCACTTGGGAGGCAGAGGCAGGAGGATCTTTGTGAGATAGAGGCCAGCCTGGTCTATATAGTGAGTTCCAGGACAGCTGGGGCTACAAGGAGACCCTGTATCAAAAAGACTAAAAAGTAAATAAATAAATAAGAAAGGTGTTTAATTCTGCAATTTTCTAGTGCAGGCTGTGTACCTGTTTATATGTATATTCTAGCACATTCCAGGCAGTAAAGCCTAACTCACTGAAAAAGGAAGTCTGGCTGTAAGCTGAACTTTGCTATAATCTTAAAGCGTAACTATGAAGAAATCATTCCCCTTTTTCCAGCCTGTTTTCTTCCTTTTAAGTAAGGACTAGAGAGATGGCTCAGCGATTAAGAGCACTGGCTGCTCTTCCTGAAGACCCTGGTTCAGTTCCCAACATCCACATGGCAGCTAACAATTGTCCTTAACTCTAGTTCCAGGGGATCTGATGTTGTCTTCTGACCTCAGTGGGCATTGCATGACATGGGCACACTTACATACATGCAGGCAAAGCACTCATACACGTAAAAAGTTAATTATACTAAGGGGCCTTCAGGCTGGCAAAATAGCTCAGTAGGTAAAGGCAATTTTGGCTAAGCCTAAGGACCTAAGTTCCATTCATGTAACATTCACGATCAAAGTAGAGAACTGACTCCTGAAAGTTGTCCTCTGACATCTACACGAGTGTCATGGCACATGCACATACATATATACATACATACATACATACATACATAATTTTCTTGGGGGGGGTTGAGATAGGGTCTCTCTGTAGCCCCAGCTGACCTGGAACTCGCTATGTAGAACAAGCTGGCCTTGAATTCACAGAGATCCACCTGCCTCTGTCTCCTGAGTGTTGGGACTAATTCGTACACCACCACACTCGGCAAATAAATTTTTTTTAAAGTGAAGGGCTAGAGGTTAGGGTATAACTCAGTGGTAGGGTCTCTGCTTAGCCTATACAAGGTCCTAAGTTTAAACCCTAACACCAAATAAATGAATAATAATAAAATGAGGTGGCTAGACTATTTGGCTTTCACTATCTTTTCTCATTCTTAATGGTCCAAAGTTCTGTAAACTTTAGATGTAAGAAAAAATGAGAAAGCCCATGTGTGGTGGTATATAACCATAATATTAGCACTCTGGGGGGCTTGGCCAGGAGAATTGTAAATTGAAGGCTAGCCTGGGCTACATAGTGAGGCCATGTCTTAAGAAAATAAGACGGGTTAGAGATGGCATATTGGTTGAGTGCTTGCTGCTCTTCCAGAATTGGGAAATTCTGGGTTCCCAGCACCCATATAAGGTAGCTCATAACCACCTGTAATCCCAGCTCCAGGGGATCTGACACCCTCTTCTGGCCTCTGTGAACACCTGCATGCACATGCATATATACACATATAGACACACACATATACACATAAAATTTTTTTTTGGTCTTTTTGAGACAGGGTCTCCCTGTAGCCCCAGCTATCCTGGAACTCACTATGTGGACCAGGCTAGCCTTGAACTCACAGAGATCTGCCTGCCTCTGCCACCTGAGTGCTGGGATTAAAGTCATGTGCCACCATGCCCTGCTTTTTCTTTTTCTTTTTTTTTTTAAAGGAGGCCCCTTAAAACCAATTTCAGTTACCGTCTCTTAAAGGTGTGGGACTGTAAAAGGAAAACTTACCAAAAAATTAAAAATTAAAAAATTCCAGCCAAGAGTGGCAGCACATACCTTTAATCCCAGGACTTGGGAAGCAGAGGCAGGGTAGATTTCTGAGTTCGAGGTCAGCTTGGTCTATATAGCAAGCTTCTGGTCAGCCAGGGTTCCATAGTGAGACCCTGTCTCAAAACAAAATGAAAGAGCAAACAAACAGCAATAACAAATTCTGTTCTAAAAAAAGAAATAACGGTAGGTAGGAACCAAAGATGAGTCCTTGGTAACTCCAGGCAAGTAAAGACTTGTATTCTATGGACTTCCTTCTCTCTGTATATTAGGAAAGGAAAAGTGCTCTACCTGGCCTCCTTCTCCTCACAGTCTACTGGGTAGGGACAATGGGGAGATACATGGGAAGTAAAAAGACTAGTTAGAAATTGTAGCAGACAACCTGGGATACTGCCACCCAGGCTGCACTTCAGGCAAAGGCCCTTGTTCCCAAGCTGTGGGCTGCTGGGGACTCATGGCTAGCTGTTGGATGGTTGGTGGGAATGAGGTTGGGGATGAAGACTTAAATCCCATGCCTCAGTTTCTCCCCTGTGAGATCTCATTTCCCTTACTCCTCACAGCTCTTGTTGTCAGAAGCGTGTATTAATAACCCTTGCTATGAACACCTCAGTGTCTCAGAGTCACTTTTCTGGAGTACCTATTCTATGTATCAATATGATAGTATTTGTTATTTATTTATTTTGAGACAGGGTCTTGTGTAACCCAGGCTGGCCTGGAGCTCTCTGTGTAGCAAGGATGACCTTGAATTTCTGATCTTCTTGTCTTTACCTTCCAAGTGCTGGGATTGCAGGCATGGTCACTACATTCATTTTATGCAGTGCTGGGGATAAAACTTCATGCACTCTTCCAACTGAGTTACATCCCCAGTCCTAATGCTACAGTACATGTGTGTGGGAGTGGGTGAATATATATGTGTTTGCATGAGTGTGGGCACACACCTATGTGTGAATTCCCATGCATGTGTGTTCGAGTATATGTGGAGGCCAGAGGTTGACATTGGGAGTCTTCTTCAATCACTGCCCATGTAGGACCCCCAGGCTGGGGTACCCAATGTCCACGTGAGGCCACACCCCAATAACTCAGTCCTCAGACCAGGAGATGCAACAAGCAAGAGGATTTAATCATTTGCGCAGATGGGCCCCTGCCTCACTCAGAGAGAGAGAGAGAGAGCAGCAGCCCCGAGCTCAGCTTACAGGTGACTTTTAAAGGCAAAAACCACAAGCTACAACCGGCAGCAGTGGGAGGCGGGGCGGCAGCAACCGGCAGCAGTGGGAGGGGGCCGGCAGCACCAGCTTGTGTATGGAGCATGAAAAGGTCAGCTCTTTCTCAGCAGTTAGAATTATTTTACTTCTTACTTCCTTGTTCTGAATATTCTTCTTTGGTCTGGGGGACTTGGTTTGAATCCACTTTAACCTGGGGGGCTTTAGTTTGATTCCATCACCCATCTTATATTTTGAGGCAGGCTCTCTTACTTATACCTAGTGCTCCTTGATTTGGCTATAGCTAGCCAGTTTGCCACAGGGAACACCTGTCTCCACTTCCCCATGCACTGGGGTAGTGCAGGTAAGCTTTCATGCCACCCAGCTTTTTTTTTAAATTTTGTTTATTTATTTATTTATTATTTATTTAATTTTTGAGACAGGGTCTCCCTTTAGCCCTAGCTGACCTGGATTTGTTATGGAGACCAGGCTGGCCTCGAACTCACAGAGATCCACCTGCCTCTGCCTCCCAAGTGCTGGGATTAAAGGCATGCACCACCACGCCCAGCCTTATTATTTTTATTTTATGTGTATGCATGTGTTTTCTACATGTAAGTGCACCTGTGTCGTGCAATGCCCATGGAGGACAGAAGAGGCCATCGGATCCCCTGGAACTGGAGTTACCGACAGTTGTTAGCTGCCATGTGGCTGCTGGGATTTGAACCCGGGTCTTCTGCAAGAACAGTCAGTGTTCTTAACTGCTGAGCCATCTCTCCAGCCCCCTTTTTTTGGTCTTTTGAGACAGGGTCTCTCTGTAGCCCCAGCTATCCTAGAACTCACTATATAGACCAGGGTGACCTTGAACTCACAGAGATCTGCCTGTCTCTGCCTCCCGACTGCTGGGATCAAAGGCATGCTCCACCATGCCCAGCACCACCCAGCCTTTTAAAAAAATATATATTTATTATTTTTATTTTATATGTATGAGTGTATTGCCTGCATGTGTGTAAATGCACCCATGTCATGCAATGCCTGCAGAGATCAGAAGAAGGTGTCGGGATCCTCTGGAACTGGAATTACACATGGTCTTTAGCTGCCATGTGGGTGCTGGGAATCGAACCTGGGTCCTCTGCAAGAGCAGTCAGTGCTCTTTTTTTTTGCGGGGCGGGGAGGGGGTATTTTATCTTACATCTCCCAGGTCACATTTCATCAGGAAGCCCAAGATAGGAACTCAGGACAGGAATCTGGAGGCAGGACCTGGAGGAACTTGCTTACTGGCTTGTTTCCCTGGCCCCTGCTCAGCTTGCTTTCTTAATCAACACAGCCCACTTGCCCAGGGTGGCACCACCCACAGTGGGCTGGGCCCTCCCACATCATTCAATAATCAAGAAGATGTCACCACAGACATGGCCACAGGCCAGTCCTATGGAGGCAATTCCCCAATTGAGGCTCCCTCAACCCAGGTGTGTCAAGTTGACACTAAAGCTATCCAGCACAATTGACCCCTTGTCAGCTTGGCAGTCACTACTCTTAACTGCTGAGCCATCTCTCTAGCCCTGCCACCCAGCTTTTATATGGGTGCTGGAGATTAGAACTCTAGTCCTCATGCTGGTATGGCAAGCATTTTTATCCACAAGCCATCTTTAGCCCCATACTATATAGCATTTTAAAAAAATGTAAAGGGATGGAGAAATGGCTCAGTAGTTAAGAGTACTTACTACTTCCAGAGGGCCTGAGTTTGGTTCCCAGCACCCACATGGTGGTTAGCAACTCTCTTCCAGTTACAGGGGATCCAGTGCCCTCTTCTGACCTCCATGGCCATTGCACATACATGGTACACTTACATGTAGGCAAAATTCTTATATACATAAAAAAATTTATTTATTTAAACCACACTTCCAAAAGCATATGATTTAATAGTCAGTTCCAGTAAACAACAACAACAAAAATTTTAAAAAAACTGTTGTTCTGATAGAACTTTCTGGGTGACATAACAATGTTTAGAAGTCATGAATTCTGTTTGAGTTGTTATCATCCTGCCATGGACACTTAGTTCAACTGCTTAGCATACTGGAGTAATCACTTTAAGGACATGGGTGGGTTTCACTCTAGTTAACCCATATAATTTCCTCTGACTCTGGACAATGTACTACAAATATGAGCTGTTAGTCATAAGGTATTTATACATGGGAGAGGGTGGAACAAATTGGTATTAATATCTTTGAGACTATAAGGCTCTCATCCTGCTGCTGACACTGCAGTACCATATTAGCCATGTTGATTTTCCTGTTGCTCAGTAACAATCCTTTGGAGAGGGCTTGAGGATGAATTCACTTAACACTAAATCCAGCTCTCAGCAAACTGTTAGAGGAGGGTCTTTGATAGAATCCTACTACGTATGTAAATACAGGATCCCATTTCTGACAGGAAATTCGAGTGCAGTCTTCTGCTGCCCCTGTAGCCTTCCTGAGACTACATCTCTTCCTTGATGTCTAGACAAGAGGATGGTGACCATTTACAAAACAACTTCCTCCCTTTTCTTATACAAGACTACGTAGTCCTAAAGCAGAAACAGGTCGCAGTGTGTGCGTGTGTGTGTGTGTGTGTGTGTGTGTGTGTGTGTGTGTGTGTGTTTGTGTGTGTGTTTTAGAATGTCCTCTTATCCTCTTATTTATTTTTTTGCTCATCCTGTGGGAGAGCAAGCAACACACCAGTTCAGGTACACAGGCCCTGATGGAAAGAGGGAAGATTAATATCTTTCTTTCACTGAGATGAGGTAAACTTCCGTATCTTTAGCAACAAACATTTTTGTAAGTGAATAAAACTGATAGAAAATGGACTGTAGGCTCCCTTGAGCTGGCACACAGCTTCCTAAAGCCAGGCTAGTCCTATTAAATTCCATGTGACTCTATCAGAAAACATTTGTGACCCTGATCAGCAGTCTCCTTCTGGATTTGTGGGTGTCCTTTCTCTTGCAACTTCACCTATCTCCCTGCTGAGAACTGGCTTGGAGGTCCCAATTTTTCTTCCTTTATTTCCCTCCCAAAAGTTTGTTTGTTTGTTTTTAATTATTTGTATGTATGTGGGGAGGGGGGTTGTATGTGAGTGCAGGTGCCCACGGAGGCCAAAAGAGGGTGTTGGATCCTCTGGAGTTGGAGTTACAAGTGGTTATGAGCTGCCTGATATAGGTGCTGGGAACCAAACTTAGGTCCTCTGCAAGAGCAGTAAGAGCTCTTAACCACTGATCCTTCTTTCCAGCCTCACCTCCCAAGAAGTTCTTTTGTTCTTGCTGCTGGTTGCTTTTGTTGGTCTCCTCCATCTAGTACAAGACATGGAGGCTGAGTTTGGCAATGATTACTTTTGTTAAGTGGTAAATGAGTATAAGCAACAACTGGTACAGAAGTGTTCGCAATGTTTGGTGTTTGGAGTTCTAAGTTTGTACAAGTGATACAGTCAGAGAAGAGTGCATCCAGAAATGTTAGTGGATATATAAAAGAGCTGAAGGGTAGGTTTTCATGGTGATACCTGAGGAGGTTACAATGCCAAATCTTTTTCTTTTTTTTATTGTGAGGTTTAAGAGAATGGGAAGAGAGAATGCTCCTCAGGAGACCTCAGCTTCCCAATTATGCCCAACACTCTTGAACTTAGACTTTGATCCTAAGTAATTTCATAATTAATGTTACCTATTCTAAATCAACATTCTTACTCTTAAGCAGATATTTCCAAGTTGATGATACTAAGACATCTGTGATTACCTACAGACCTTAAATTAACCCTGTCCCTGGGAACCCAATGTAGCACCCAACCTCAGCTGGCCATCTTCCAAAAGCACTGTCTACAATCCTTGAAGTAGAAAACCTTCATTTTTATGTATAACTACCTGATGGATGTTCCTAATCAGGTCACTCAACCACAGAATGTTAGTGACTCTGTTGGTAAGCACACTGCTGCCTGAAATGTCTGAGCCAGTCATAGGTCTAGGGTCTCAGAGCTTATTTTATGGTTTTCGTGCCTCTTTTGTCTTTCAAGTTTAAGAGCATAACATAATCCATCTGGTTATGACAGTCTTCCCCATACTAATTCACTTTACAATACTTTTGCTTGTCTGTCTGTTTGAGACAAAGTCTTATTGTGGATCTCAGGCTGATCGTCCTGCTTCAGCCTCCTGAGTGCTGGTACTACAGATACACTCCACCACATCTATTGCTTTTTTCTTTTGCTTTGCTTTGTTCTTTTCTCATGTCTTATGTAGCTCAGGTTGGCCTTGCACTCCTGATCATGCCTTTTCCTCTGCTAGATTACAGGTGTATGTCACCATAGCAGACTTGTTCTTTGCTCTTTTTCAAAGGACGGGTGGAGAAGATCACTAGATCTAGTAGCTGGAGTCAGGGGCTAGGGTGCAGGGGAAATTAGCTTCCAAGCCCTTTGGTAGTATTATGCTTCTTGTCCTATTTATAGTAATGATTGTCAGATATACTAAATGGAGATCTAGTTAGTCATATTGGAGACTCTATGATGTACCCAGTATACACCTGCTGATACTAACTTACAATGTCAGATCACAAAGAAATGGTTTCTGTTCTATCATGTTAGTCCATAGTACTGATTAGCATAAGTACCAGATAAAGTGCCAAATACTTTATAAGCATTTTATTACATCCTTCAACAACACTAGCCTGATCTTTTAACCATTATACTAAAATTCCCCACCTAAATCAGATGGTAATGCTTATCTAGACAGTTGTCATTTTGTTTTTGACAGGGTCTCCCTAGTCCCAGCCCACGTGGAATTCATTATGTGGACCAGGCTGGCCTGGATCTCACAAAGATCTGCTTGCCTCTGCCTCCTGAGGGCTGGGAGTAAAGGTGCATGCCACCACGCCTGGTGTAACAGCTGTCATTTTAAAAAATAATTTTTTTCAAAATTTATTTTTATTTTATGTGTATGAGTGTTTGATTACATGTATGTATGCATACCACATGCATGTATGCCTGATGCTCTCAGAGGCCAGAAGAGAGGTTTGGATGCTCTAGAACTGGAGTTACAGATGGTTGTGCTGTTACCATGCCGGTGCTAGGAAGTGAACTTGGATCCTCTGCAAGAGCAGCCAGTGCTTTTAACCGCTGAGCTACCTCTCCAGCCCTGTAACTTCCTTGATTGTTACAGGGTAGGAGGTAAGGCAGAACACTGTCTTTGGGTATTCCCACTTTCAATTGATGTTACAAATGGCACATACCGGCCAGGCATAAGTGGCACATGCCTTGAATCACAGCCCTCAGGAGGCAGAGGTAGGCAGATCTTTGCAAGATTGGGGCCAGCCCGGTCTAGATAGTAGTAAGTTCCAGGCCAGCTGGGGCTGCAGGGAGACCCTGTTTCCAAAAAACAAAACAAAACAAACAAACAAAAAAGACACAGAGGTCAATTAATTTGGTAGTTTAAAAATTTTACTTTTTTTTCCTTTTTGGTCTTTTTCTTTTTTTTTCTAAGACAGGGTTTCCTTATAGTCCCAGCAGTCTCAGAACTCACTATGTGGACAAGGCTGGCCTTGAACTCACAAGAGATCCTTGCCTCTTTCTCCTAAATGCTGGGATTAAAGGCGTGTACCACTATGCCTGGCGTTTTTTTTTTTTTTTTTTTTTTTTTTTTTTTTTTTTTTTTTATGTCTGGCGTTTTTTTTTTTTTTGTTTTTTTTTTTTTTTTTTTTCTTTAGTAGGTTACAAAATGTGAAACAGAATAATACAGAGCTGCTTTGATTCCAAGACGTTAAGGTTCTACTTTCAGGCTGTGCCTCCTTCCAGCTTCCTACTCCTCACATAAGATCCCAGAGGCAGCCACACAGTGAACCTTAAGGATGCCTGAACTTAATAACTACTAGTCAAACCTAACCTTCTCAACTTACAGAACTTACAGGTCAAAGGGGAAGGAGAAGGGAGTTGGTGTGGCTCACACA
This sequence comes from Nannospalax galili, assembly GCF_000622305.1. NCBI lineage: Eukaryota > Metazoa > Chordata > Mammalia > Rodentia > Spalacidae > Nannospalax > Nannospalax galili. The sequence goes on from NW_008347555.1 coordinate 1,187,815, forward strand.
ATGATCTGTGGCAAATTTCCAAGTATAACCCATATCTAAATTCTAGGCCAGTGCATTTTCCATGGAAAGACCTTGTTCTCTTGATTTCCAAGTGGTCCTGAAGTCTGTATGGTAGGGCTATGACTCCAGAAAAGGGCTAAGAACTACATGCCACCTGAAGCTCTTACCCTTCTGGTTTGGGTTCAGGGCTCTAATCCCCAAAGTCACCCCACTCTCTCAACAGCCTACCTAGCTGCTGGTTGATAGCATTAACTGCTTTGGTATTCTTGGTAAGATCTAAGTGAATTTTAAGATAATTTTCTGTTGGGAAACAACCATGATCATTTTGTCCCTTTGTAGACCTGATCTTTGGCCATTCTAACCAACTTGCCTTTCTACAAGGTTGAGTCAGTGAGTGAGGAAACCAGCCATTCACCTATGAATAAGGTGAAAAAGTTGCTTTTATTCTTTGCTAGACTCCACCCTGAAAAACAGGATGGGGAATGGTAGGAATAATTCCTCATTTCCTGTTTAATAACTTCTTAGAGCTGGTCTTTCAGAAAAGAAGAGGGCCAAAGAAAAGACTGGATGGAAAAGAGGAGAAAAGACTCAAAGAGGTTCATGAGTAGAATGAGGGACAAGAATAAGGAATGGCAGCCGGGTGTGGTGGCAGCACTTGGGAGACAGAGGCAGGCGGATCTCTGTGAGTTTTAGGCCAGCCTGGTCTACACAGTGATTTCCAGGCCAGCTGGGGTTACAGGGAGACCCTGTCGCAAAAAGACCAAAAACAAAAAAAAAAAGAAAAAAAAGAAGAAGGAATGGCAAAGATAAATACTTGGATGCCGCCTCCAAAGTTGACCCCCTATACCTTCCATAGCAGTTCCTCTGATGCCCGAGGAACTAGGATGGGGTGAAGGGTGGGAAGAACCCAAATCAAACTGCTGTCTAACCCCAGAAGTCTACTTCATTTGTCAATTTTTAAAAATTTATTATTTTATGTATATAAGTGTATTGCCTGCAAGTGCACCCGGAGTTGTGCAGTGCCCATGGAGGTCAGAACAGAGTGTCAGATTCTCTTGGAACTGGAATTATGGGTGGCCATTAGTCGCCATATGGGTGCTGGGAACCGAACCCAGGTCCTCTGCAAGAGCAACAAGGGCTCTTTACCACGGAGCTCTAAGAAATCAGTATGGAGGAAATGAATTATTTCTACTCCAGTCCAGCCCCTCACTTGTCAATTTTTGACACCATTAAAATTCCCAGAGCTGAGTTCAGCCTTCCCCAAACCATCTTTGTTTTTTGTTTGTTTGTTTGTTTGTTTTTGAGGCAGGGCCTCCCTGTAGCCCAAGCTGGTGTGGAACTCACTATGTAGACCAGGCTGGCCTCCATCTCACAGAGATCCACCTGCCTCTGCCTCTGGAGTGCTGGGATTAAAGGCGTGCACCACCACTCCGGCCCCAACCCATCTTTGAATCCCCAGGGCCCAGTACAGGTTTTGCATAGACTAGGCACTGGTGGATATTCCCAAAGGCCATTTCCTGAGGATGGACTACAGCGAAGCCGTCCTAGGCAGGACAGAAGCCACTATCCCGACTTTACTGATGAGTCGGAGTGCCCAGCAGCCACCGCAGTCAGCTAGCTGCACCCCCACAAGCCTCGCTCTCGGGATCAGACAGCCTCTCACGCGGGCCCGCTGGGACTTGTAGTCTCGTACCACCGCAGCCCAGATGGACTAAACTACAATGACCGGCGTGCCCTGTGCTCCGCGCCCCTTCTCTTTCAGCGTCTGCGACTTGAACGGCTTGGTGGACCTGCTGACTGGAAACCGATATGGCGGCCACTCTGGACAGTGGGGAGCACTGGACCGAAGGTACCAGGTCCCAACTGGAGGGTGGGGCGAGGTGGCGTTCCGGAGAGCTCAGGGATTCGGATTCGGATCCTAAGGCGGAGGTCCTTGGCCTCTTGAAGGATGGAGGCTTCTGGGAAGATGCTAAGCCCCATTCGGGTTTGGGCTGTGATGGAAGACCGCGCAGGGCAGAGGCCGGGAGTCGGAAACTGAAGGGCTCTCTCAGGCTGGGGCCTTGCCCGGAGCTAAGTCACTGGGGACGACTTGTTGCCTCCGGCCCCCAGCGCCGCCCCCCCCACCGGTGCCTGCCCTTGACCTCCTGCTGCCCAGCCCCTCTGTCCCTCCTCCCGACTCCAGGGCCCGCGGATGCTGCTTTCTCCTGTGGCTTGCTTACCTGCCCCGTACGAATTACTCCTCCACACTGGGCCACCTGATTTATTCTTGCTCCTCCAGGTCTTATCAGGACCTACAGTAGGCTGTCTGTCCTTTTCCATCTTACGGTCAGGCAAAAAGTTTTGATCCAATACCTATTATGTGTTCCACATTATGCTGATTCTGGAGGGGGAATTTGACAGATGCGGGTCCCTGAGTTCACAGAACTGTCAGTCCACTGAGAGAGTTTGACCAGTTACAAAACAGGGCCACTAAGTTCCTGGGTTAACACGTCAAGGTTGGGGGTTTGGGTTACACGCAGACAAACCACCCAACACCAGCCTGGGTGTCAAGGGAAGGTTCATGGAAAAAGTGTTACATATAAAGTCATGAAGGATACCTTGGAGTTAGCCAGGCAGACCTACAGAAGTGTCTAGGGAGTGTCACTGCAGAATGGGAGAAAAAGATGTTTTTAATGTCTTGGAGGATTCTCTGACAAGACAGATGTGAATGGCATATAATGCTGTTTACATTCTGTAGGTTTAGAACTTATTGAATCCTCTCACATTAAACTGTAACCTCTTTGTGGGCAGGAGTTGGTCTCATCCATATACCCCCTGATGTGTCTAGCCCAGTATCTTAGTGTATATCAGAACTACAGCTGTTAGTCTAAAGGAACTGAACTGCTCTATTCTTTGAATCTTAAGAGTAAGAAGAAACATGGCAAGAAAAGTATTGTTTTATGAGCGATGTCACCTCTGATCCTGGAGCACAAAGAAATGGGCTTCGCTCTGTGATGCACTAAAGGCAAAGTATTGGGTAGAGATGCCTGATGAGCCCCTTTTTTGTTTCTAAGAGTATTTTCTTAGAGCTGGAAAGATGGCTCAGTGGTTAAGAGCACTGGCTGTTCTTGCAGAGGACCCAGTTTGAATCCCAGCACCCACATACCAGTTAACCTTCTGTAACTCCAGTTCCAGGGGATCCAATGCCTTCTTCCAACCTCTGTGGGCACTGCACAACATGAGTACACTCCCATACATGCAGGCAATACACTCATACATGTTAAATAAAACATAAAGAATATAAATATAAAGAATATTTGATGAATGAGTACTGTAAGTATTGTGAAGTTATTGAAAACTTCATGTTTCTGGCATTTCAAGTTTTTTCTTAGATGCTTCCCATATTTCCTATAAGGCTTCCCAGGGAAGATGTTTGTTTAGTTTTGAAATGGATATTTAAAAGACAACATGATGCCCTTAGTCTGTTCTTCATACTTAACTTGCTCTTATCTACAATCTGCCCCCCAGAGAGTTAAAACAGGTAGCAAAATTGTAAAGCCGGATATGATGGCACATGCTTGTAATTCCAACAGTAGAAAGGCTGAGGCAGAAGGTTCATGAGTTCATGGTCAGTCAGAGGTACATAGTGAGACCTTGTCTCATAAAAGGGAAAAAAATTACAAAGTTGATTTGTACTGGAAGGACTTTGCTTTACAGCTTACATTGATGCAATTAGAAGAAACAAATACTCAGAAGACAGACCACCTGAGAGTCGTGACCCCTGTGGTTGCTGTAACTGCATGAAGGCACAAAAGGAAAAGAAGTCTGAGAATGAGTGGAATCAGACCCGGCAGGGAGAAGGGAGCTCAACTTATACTCAGGAACAGCTGCTTGGGGTACAAAGGTAAGCAGTAGTGAGATTAAATAAGGGATTCTTCTGTAAAATACTTAGAAGAGTATCTGTCACAGAGGGTGTGCATAAGCATTGACCTACATTATCAGTATTGTTATTGAAGTACAATATATTCTTGACTTCAGATGGAGGACTGGGTAAAAATGGAGTATTAGAGTATAATGTGAATTGTCTCATCTGCTTCAGCTTTAAGGAGACAGGGAAAACAAAGTAAATAAATGGAAACCAAGGACTGGGAATGTAGCTCAGTGGTAGAGTGCTTGCCTAGCATGCATGACGCCCTAGGTTCAATCTCCAGTACATAAAAAAAGAAAAGATGTAACTAGAGAGATTGCTCAGTGGTTAAGAGCACTGGCTGATCTTGCAGAGAACCCAATACCCACATGGTGGCTAACAACTGTCCTTAACTCCAGTTCCAGGGAATCCAATGCCCTCTTCTGGATCCACAGGCATTGGATGCTTGGGTGTACTTCACATACATGCAGGCAAAACACTCATACATTGAAAATAAAAATAAGTCACAAAATTAAATTTAAAAAAGAAAGAATGATGTCTTTTAGCCAGATTTTGTGGTTTAGACCTATAATCCCAACTACTCAAGACACTGAGGCAGGAGGATCACAATATTAAGACCAGCTTTGACTACAAAGTGAGGTCAAGGCCATCCTGGGCAACTAGTTAAGACCCTGTCTCAAAAAAAAATCAAAAGAGGATTGGGATATAGCTCACTGGCAGAGTGCCTGCCTAGCATGTGCAAGCCTAGGTTCAGTCCCCAATACCACAAAACAAACAACCAAACAAGCCAAAAAAAAAAGAAAGCTAGAAGGTGGGCATGGTAGTGTATGCATGTTATCATAACACTTGGGAGGCTGAAGCAGGAAGATCTGGGTTTTGAGGACTTGGCTCAAAAAGACAAAACAACAAACAAAAACTCTATATAAGAAGGATAAGGAGGAATTAGAAAAATGGCTCAGCAGTTAAGAGCACTGGCTGCTCTTACAAAGGACCTGGGTTCAGTTCCCAGGACCCACATGGCAGCTAACAGCCGTCTGTAATTCCAGTTTCAAGGGAATCCAATGCCACCTTCTGACCTCCATGGGCACTGCATGGCACAGATGCACTTACATGCAGGCAATACATTCATATACAAAAAGTAAAAGTAATTAAAAAAAAAAAAAAGTTAAATATAGAAATAAATGAAATAGAAGATAGAAAAATAGAGAAAGTCGATAAAATCATAAGTTGGATCTTTAAAACATCAAAATTAACAAATTTTAACTATACTGCCCAGGGGAAAAAAGACTAAAATCAGTAATGAGTCAAGCATAGTGGTACATGTTTGTAATTCCAGCACTTGGGAATAGAAGGATTAGGCCAATTCCAGGCTATATAGGAGATCTGCCTGCCAGCCCCCCCCCTTACAAAATTAGGAATGGAAAGAGAAGATAATCATTATCAATCCTATAAAAAAATACAAAGATTATACTGTGGCCAGGCATCGTGGTGTACACCTGTGGTTTCAGGAGACAGAAGAGGATTAAAAAGTTCTGGGTTATACTCAGCTACATAGAAGTTCAAGCCCAACCTGGGCTACATAAGTCCCTCTTTGGGGGAAAAAAAAAAAAGGTGACATATGCCTTTCATCCCAGCACTTAGGAGGCAGAGGCAGGGGATCTCTGAGTTCAAGGCCAGCCTGGGCTACATAGTGAGTCCCAGGCCACTTGGGGCTACAGGAAGACCCTAAAAAAAAAAAAAAAAGGCTGGAGAGATGACTCAGTGAATGAAACACTTGCCATGTAAGCATGAGCACCAGATTTTAGATTTCCAGAACCTGTGTAAAGCCGGATGCTGTAGTGCACATGTATCATCCCAGTGTACGTATGGTGAGAGTACAGGCAGACGGGTTGAAGATCCTCAGAAGCTTGCAGGCCAGGAACCTTGGAGTATGCAGCAATGAATAAGAGACCCTGCTGAAAACAAGGTGGAAGATGGCAACCAACAATTAAGGTTGTCCTCTGATCTCCACCTGTGCACCATGGTATACTTTTACATGTATATGCACACATTTCATACACGTACACTAAAAGAAAAAACAAGAACAAAAAGCAAAAAGCTAGGCCTGCTGATATACCACCTGTAATACCAGTATTCAGGAGGAACTGGCAAGAGGACTGCTGCAAATTTGAGGCCACTTGGTCTAAGCAGGGTTCTAATCCAGTCAGGGCTACATAGTGGTAATACCCTGTCTCCAAAAAAGAAAAAGAAATGGGCCGGAGAGATGACTCAGAGGTTAAGAACACTGGCTGTTCTTAACAGAAGACCCGGGTTCCAATCCCAGCACCCACATGGCAGCTAACAACTGTCCGTAACTCCAGTTCCAGGGGATCTGACAGCCTCTTCTGTCCTCCAAGGGCATTGCACGACATGGGTGTACTTACCTACATGCAGGCAATACATGCGTACACATAAAATAAAAATAATAAATAAAATATTTTTAAAAATTGAGTTGGGTGTGGTGGCGCACACCTTTGATCCCAGCACTCAGGAGGCAGAGGCAGGCAGATCTTTGTGAGATCGCCTGCTCTACATAGTGAGTTCCAGGACAGCTGGGGCTGCAAGGAGACCCTGTCTCAAAAAGACAAAAAAAAAATAGAAACAAGAAAAAAAAGTTGGGTGGTTTGGAGGTGGGTGGAGATACAGCTTAGTTGGTAGAGTGCTTGCCCAGCATACATGAAGCTCTGGGCTCCATCCATAAGCCAGTCATGGTGATGCACACCTATAGTCAGTCCCAAGGCTTGGGAGATGGAGGTGGGTGGTTCAGATGTTCAAGGTCATCCTAGCAAATTTGAGGCCTGGACTATGTGAGTCCCTGTCTTTAAAAAAAGAGGTGACAGGGCTGGGTGTGGTGGTACATGCCTTTAATCCCAGCACTTGGTAGAGGCAGGTGGATCTTTGTGAGTTCAAGGCCAGCCTGGTCTACATAGTGAGTTCCAGGACAGCTGGAGCTATAGGGAGACCCTGTCTGAAAAAGAGAAGAAAAAAAAAAAAGGTGACAAAACTGGGCATAGGGCATAGTGGTATACACCTTTAATCCCAGCACTTGGGAGGCAGAGGCAAGCAGATTTCTGTGAGTTCAAGGCTAGCCTGGTCTACATAGTGAGTTCTAGGCTAGCTTGGGCTACAGGGAGACCCTGTCTCAAAAATACCAAAGGGAAAAAAAAGAAAAGGTGACAAGCTAATTTTTAAATTCACATGGAAATGGAAGGGACCCAGAATAGCTGAAACAGTTTTTAAAAAAGAACCAAGTCAGAGGACTTGTGCTTTACAATTTTAAAACTTAGTGCAAAGCTATAATAATGGAGCCCATCTGGACTGAAGAGAGACATATAGCTCAATAGAAGCGAGAGTCCAAAATTAACCTTATATTTATGGTCCATTGATTCTTATTTTGTTTTGAGACAGGGTCTCTATAGTGAAGTCTGGCCTCAAAATCACAGTGAATCTCCTGCCTCAGCCTCCCAAATGCTAGGATTACATGCATGAGCCACTAAGTTTAGCTCTGGTTCATTGATTTGTTTTTGTTTTTGTTTTTTTTTTCTGAGAATTTCATACATGAGTATTATCTTTGAATTTTTTCCATCCTTCCCAGTCCTCCACCCACTCCTCCCATGTCCCCCCACTCACTGTCAATTTTTTGTCCTCTTCTTTATTATTGTTACATATACATACATACATTTATAAATATACATATGTGCTGGGCGTGGTGGCACACGCCTTCAATCCCAGCACTCGGGAGGCAGAGGTAGGTGGATCTCTGTGAGTTCAAGGCCAGCCTGGTCTACATAGTGAGTTCCAGAACAGCTGGAGTTACAGGAAGACCCTGTCTCAAAAAGACCAACAACAACAACAAAAAAAGTATTGCATTTAGTTCATTTAGTGGTGCTCGTGTGTATCTGTGTTTAGGGCTGTCTATTTGGAATTAATTAGATAACCTCTCAGGGAGGTAGTTCAATGCCCTATTGATAGTTCACAAGAATGCCTAGACTTTTTTTTTTTTTTTTTTTGGTTTTTTTGAGACAGGATTTCCCTGTAGCCCCACCTGGCCTGGAACTCACTATGTAGACCAGGCTGGCCTTGAACTCACAGAGCTCCTACTGCCTCTGCCTCCTGAGTGCTAAGGCATGCGCCACCACACCTGGCTGAATGCCTAGACATTTTAATGTAGGAAAGAATAGTCCTCAGAAAATGTTGTGGGATAACTGAATATCCATATGAAAAGGAATGAACTTGAACACCAGCCTCAAGGTATATCCAAAAATCAACTCAAAGACCTAACACAAGACCTAAATAAGAGGTAAAACATGGGAGACAGAGGCAGGTGGATCTCTTGTGAGTTCCAGGCCAGCCTGGTCTACATAGTGAGTACCAGGCCAGCAGGGGCTACAGGGAGACCCTGTCCCAAATAAAAACAACAACAACAAAAAATAAATAAATAAAAATAAAGAGCGAGAGAGATAAAATAGCTGGGCATGGTAGCACACACCATAATCCCAGCACTTGGGAGGCATTGGCAGAGGCAGGTGGATCTCTGTGAGATGAGGCCAGCCTGGTCTACATAATGAGGGAAACTGTCAAAAAAGAAGAGGAGGAAGAGGGAGGTGGCAGCTATTGGTTGTATAAATAGAACCTTTGTAGATATATGTATTTTTAACGGGTTTTTGTTTTGTTTTCCTTTTTAGAATCAAGAAGTGCAGAAATTACTATGAAATTCTGGGAGTTTCTCAAAATGCCAGTGACGAAGTGCTTAAGAAAGCTTACAGAAAACTTGCCCTGAAATTTCATCCTGACAAAAACTGTGCTCCGGGAGCAACAGATGCTTTCAAAGGTTCAATCTTAGTGTTTGTTTTGTTTTAAGTTACACTTATTTATTTTAATGTGTGTGGAGGTGAGGGGCACACCCATGGAGGTCAGAGGACAGCTTTCAGGAGTTGGTTCTTTCCCTCTACTCTGTGGGTACCTAGGATAGAATTCAGGTTATCAGGCATGGCAGCAAGCACTTTTACCCACTGAGCCATCTCGTAGGCCTGAGAGCAAATTGTTTTAGCCTTCTATTAATGTTGGCTTCTTAGGCCATAAGCAGGTTGTTTTTCCTTGACACAAAATCTTTTTTATTTTGTTTTGTTTTGTTTAAGATAGGGTATTACTATGTAGCCTTGTAGCTCAGGCTGGGCTGGTACTCACTATGAAGCCCAGGCTGGCCATGGACTCTCAGAGATCTGCCTGCCTCTGCCTCCCAAGTGCTGGAATTAAAGGTATGCACCACCACAGTCAGCACTGACACATTTCTTTTATATATATATATATATATACACACACACACATACACACATGTATATATATATATATATATATATATATATATATATGAGGGCATTTTCTTCTTTTATATCAAGCCTAATCTATGTAGGTTATCTAACCTCTAACCCCAAGAGGGGAAGCCCAAAACACTTGTATACATGAGCACTGAGTCCATTTAGTGCTCGTGTGTGCAAGTGTTTTGGGCTTCCCTGATTGGGGTTAGATAACCTACCAGTGAGCTAGTCCCTGGAGAAAATAGATTCTTCTTCCTTCAGCATCCATTGATTGCCTGTTCTGATGCATTTCTTTCTTTCTTTTTTCCTCCCTGTAGCCCCAGCTGGCCTGGAACTCACTATGTAGACCAAGCTGGCCTCTATCTCAGAGCTCTGCCTGCCTCTGCCTCCCAAGTGCTGGGACTAAGGGCCTGCACCACCATGCCAAGCTCTGACACATTTATTTTGCGGGGGGGGGGGTCTTTTTGAGTCAGGGTCTCCCTGTAGCCCCAGCTGGCCTGGAACTCACTATGTAGACCAAGCTGGCCTCTATCTCAGAGATCCCTCTGCCTCTGCTACCCGAGTACTGGTATTAAAGGTGTGCGCCACCACACCTGGCCTGACATATTTCTTAATAGCGATTATTAATAGTTCCCTCCTTCCTTCATCCCCTTACATTGGTATCTTTGGGGGTGGGTATTTGGTTTCTCTTTTTTCTTTCTTCTTTCTTTTATTTTATATATGAATGTTTTAACATTCATCTGTACCCATGGAGGCCAGACAGTGCATTGGATCCCCTGGAATTGGAGTTACAGTTGTTAGCTGCCATATTAGTGTTAGAAACTGAAACTAGGTCCTCTGCAAGAGCAGTCAGTGCTCTTAACCACTGAGCCATCTCTCCAGCCCCCATATTTGTTTTTTTTTATAACATCTTTTGGAACCATTCATTTATTGATTCAGCAATATGTATTAGACACCTAGGGACTGGAGAAATAGCCCAGTGGTTAATAGCTCTTGCTGCAGTTTGGTTCTCAGCAGTCACATGGTGGCTCACAGCCAACTGTAATTCCAGGTCAGGGGATCTGACACCCTCTTCTCACCTCCTTGGACACCCATACCTACACATACACACACACACACACACACACACACACACACACACACACACACACACACAAATAAGATCTTATAAAAGAAAATGACCACTTCAAAGCAATGGTATAATAAGGTTAACCATGGCTGCTTTTCCAGAGGAGCTGAGTTCAGTTCCCAGCACCCACATAGCATCTAACAGCTATCTGTAATTCCAGTTCCAAGGGATCTGACACCCTCTTCTGGCCTCCACAGGCATTGCACACATAGGTACCCTTACATTCAGGCAAAACGCTCATACACATAAAAAATTTAAAAATAAGAAATATAGCTGGGCATGATGGTGCTCACCTTTAGTCTCAGCACTTGGGAGGCAGAGGCAGGTAGATCTTTGTGAGACCAGCCTGGTCTACATAGCAAATTCCAGGCCAGTTGGGGCTATAGGGAGACCTTGTCTCAAAAAGACAAAAAAGTAAAAGAACTATAGCGGGACAGGCATAGTGGCATATGCCTTTAATCACAGGCCTTGGGAGGCGGAAGCAGGCAGATCTCTGAGATCCGAGGTCAGTCTGGTCTAGATAGTGAGTTCCAGGCCAGCTGGGGCTACAGGGAGACCCTATCTCCAAAAGACACACACAAAACAAACAGTGATACAACGGGCGTGGTGGTGCGTGCCTTTAATACCAGCACTCAGGTGGCAGATGCAGGAGAATGTCTGTGAATTCAAGACCAGCCTGATCTACATATTGAGTTCCAGGCCATATGTATATATGGTTTTTGGGGTTTTTTTTTTTGTCTTTTTGAGACAGGGATTCCCTGTAGCCCCAGCTGGCCTGGAACTCACTCTGTAGACCAGGCTGGCCTCGAACTCACAGAGATGGGCCTGCCTCTGCCTCCTGAGTGCTGGGATTAAAGGCATGCACCACCACACCCAGCTAAGAGCCCATTTTTGATTAATGAGAATGCTAAACAGTTGGTGGACTTGTCTCCAACATGCCTAAAATTACTGACAGCCTGAACTAGAAACAGGATCCCAACTTCAGAATAGCTGGGATGACTCAAGAACTCCTAATTAGGAGTTAATGCTCACTTCAACAGTAGTTCTTAGTTTATCTGGTTCTAATACTTTTCTGGTTTACCCAGCTAGATTATGGACAATTTCCAGGGCAGCACTTTAGTGGAGCTTTGTAGGCCTAAGCACCTCCCTTTGGGGTTCTGTGAGGTTGCCCAGCACTGCCCACTCTGAGATGCTTCTTGCTGCTATGGTCACCTTCAGCCGCAGCAAAAACTGCGCTCATGTGCTGCTTCTTTTGTGTTGCAGCAATAGGGAATGCCTTTGCGGTCCTGAGCAATCCTGACAAAAGACTCCGCTATGATGAATATGGAGATGAGCAGGTGACATTCACTGCACCTCGAGCCAAATCTTATAATTACTACAGGGACTTTGAAGCTGACATCACTCCAGAAGAACTATTCAATGTCTTTTTTGGAGGACATTTTCCTACAGGTAAGTATCCCAAAATTATGATTCTTTTTTTTTTAATATTTTTTATTTATTATTTTCATTCTGTGTGTATGCATATATTGCCTGCATGTAGGTAAGTGCACCTGTGTCGTGCAATGCCCGTGGAGGACAGAAGAGGCAATTGGATCCCCTGGAACTGGAGTTACAGACAGTTGTTAATTGCCATGTGGGTGCTGGAATTCAAACTCGGGTCTTCTGCAAGAACAACCGGTGTTCCTAACTGCTGAGCCATCTCTCCAGCCCCAAAGGATGATTCTTTATAATTTATTTATGGCTCTCAGCAAACTCCTGTTTGCAGATATATATTTATATACATATATCATATGCATTATGATATATACATATCAATAGTTAGGAGCACTTTCTGCTCTTGCAGAGAATCTGGGTTCAGTTCCCAGGACCCACATGGCAGCTCACAACTGTCTGTAACACCAGTTCCTGGGGATACAAACCCTATTCTGGCCTGTTATATATACATGTATCATAAGTATATACTTTGCAGTGCTTTAGGGCCTCACATTCTAGGCAAGACAGGGTCTAAGTGCCCAGGCTGGCTTTGAACCCTCAGTGTAGCCCAAGACAGCCTTGAACTTGCTGTCCTCCTGCCTCAGCCTTTCAAGTAACTGAGTTTATAGACCTACACCACCAAGAGCAAGTATTAGATACTTTTAAATGCTTTACATTGCTGGTCATGGTGATATATGTCTCTAATCCCAGCACTTGGGAGGCAGAGGAGGTGAATCTCTGTGAGTTCAAAGCAACCCTGGTCTATATAGCAAGGTCCAGGCCAGCTAGGGCTACATAATGAGACTCTGTCTCAAAAAATTTATAATAAAATAGGGAACTGGAGAGATGGTTCGAAGGATAGGAGCACTTGCTGCTCTTGAAGAGAATCTGGGTCCAGTTCCCAGGCAGCTTACAACTGTCTGTAAGTAACTCCAGTTCCAGGGGATCCACTGCTCTCCTGGCTTCCACATGCCCATGGTAGACATACATATAGACAGACAAAACACTCATACACATAAAAAGAAATAAAAAGAAATAAATCTTTTAATATATAAATAAGTATGCCTTTAATCCCAGCACTCTGGAGACAGAGGCAGGTGGATCTCTGTGAGTTTGAGGCCAGCCTGGTCTGTATAGTGAGCTGTAGGACAGCTGGCACTACAGGGAGACCCTGTATTTAAAAAAAAAGCCGGGCGTGGTGGCACACGCCTTTAGTTCCAGGCCAGCTGGGGCTACAGGGAAACCCTGTCTCAAAAAGACCAAAAAAAAACCATATATATATATTATGTTTTATAAATCAATAGCAAAATGCCTTTTATTATTGTCATTATTACATAACTGCAGTTAGACAGATAACTTATATGCACACGTACACTATTGGGAAGAAAGGGGAGACAAGATAAAAGTGATGAGAGGAGTTGAACATGGTACAGGAATAAAAATGTCACAGTAGGGGCCAGCAAGGTGGTTCAATGAGTAAAGACACTTGCCATTAAACCTGAGTTTGATCCTTGGGTGGAACTTCCCATGGTGGAAGGAGAGAATTGATGCCCGCAAGTTGTCCTTTGACTTCTGTATTCACTGTGACATGTTCACCTACACACACACACACACACACACACACACACACATCAGTTAATCAATAAATGACATTTTTTTTTTTTTTTTGTCTTTTTGAGACATGGTCTCCCTGTAGTCCCAGGTGACCTGAACTCACTATGTAGACCAGGTTGGCCTTGAACTCACAAAGATCTGCCTGCCTCTGCCTCCCAAGTGCTGGGATTAAAGGTGTGTACCACCACACCCAGCAATAAATGAAATTTTTAAAAAGTTTTAGGCAGGGCATGGTAGCACACATCTTTAATCCCAGCACTTGGGAGGCAGAAGCAAGAGAATCCCTGTGAGTCTGAGGCCAGCTGGGTCTACATAGTAAATTCGAGGCCAGCTAGGGCTATAGAGAAGAGACCCTGTCTCAAAAAAAAAAAAAAAGTTTTTTAATGTCACAATGAATCAATCATTGGGCATGGTAGTACATGTAATCCCAGGTGGGTGGAGGCAGGAACATCAGGAGTTTCAAAGTCATCCTTGGCTGTGTAGCAACTTTGAAGTCAGTGAGCTACATGAATACCTGTTTCAAATGTACCCTCCAAAAAAAAAGACCACAGTGAAACTCACTATTTTGAACAATTAATATGTGCTAGAAAAAGAAAACAGAAAGTCCCTTACAGAGAATTGGAAGTTAGGATAATTCAATGCCAAGGAAATAAGTAATTTGTGTTGCAACCCAGAGCCCCAGCTGGTAGGCAAACACTAAACACTGAGCTACACTCCAAGCCCTATATTGAACTTTATGAGTTGCTATTAAAGATTCCAATGACTGTTTCTAGACGTAGAAGCAAATACAAGCATGCCAGATAGGAGTCAGTGGCCGAAATGCTGTCTTCTCCCTTGCTGCTTGCAAAGAACTGATTAAATGAAGTCAGGAGAGCTATACACATCCCATTTCCAGCTGGCCCACTTGGCTTACCTACTTTCTCATTTTTCTGTGGGGTAAAATAAGCTGATAATCTGTCCTTAAACAACCTAGTTGGTGGCAAGACCTTGAAAAAGACAAAAAATGTGATGTCTTATCATAAATGTTCTCTTTCCTTCTCCTTCTTCCTCCTCCCTCTCTCTTTTCCAGGAAATATTCATATGTTCTCAAATGTGACAGATGACACTCACTACTACCGCCAGAGGCACCGCCATGAGAGGACACAGACACAGAAAAGAGAGGAAGATGATAAACCTCAGGTGCATAGGGAGGTGAACACCTGCTGCTCATAAATATACAGAGCCCATCCCCTGATGTGTAATCAGGTTCTAGAAGTTAAATCTCAGTTTTCCTGTGGGACTGTCTTGTCTTGTCTTTCTGTCTTTCTTTCTCTTTCTTTTCTTTTCTTTTATTGAATTTTTCTTTGCTACAGAAATAGGAATCTCCTTCAGAATATTCAGAACTAAAAGGGTTTAAGGTAAGAGGTCAAGGGAGTCTCATGAAGCTCCAGGACAAGAAGTGCAGCCAGGCCTCCTGCCAGGACCAGAAACTGGATGCTCTCACATTCCCAGGCAGCTGTGCTCACCATGGATCATTGGAGCTAGATTATCTCCAGTCTTCCCATCACTCTGTACCTGTGTTTTTTGTTTTTTTTTTAAAAGTATTTTTATTTTATGTGTATGAGTATATTGCCTGTATGTATATAAGTGTACCCTTGTCATGCAATGTCCATAGAGATCAGAGGAGGGCATCAGATCCCTTGGAACTGGAGTTAACAGACAGTTGGTAGCTGCTGTGTGTGTGTTGGGAATCCAACCTGGGTCCTCTGCAAGAGCAGTTAGTGCTCTTAACCACTGAGCTATCTCTCCAGCCCCTGTGTCTCTTTTTTCTTTCTAGACAGTCTGGCTTGTTCTGTTTCTTCTTACAAATGGCTAATTCACAGTACCTGAGAGTATGTCCTTTCTCCAAGTGATAGCCTAATGGTAGAGGGTGATGAACCTCAATGCCAAATTTCCAAGGGAGAATATGAGCATCCTTGCCAGAATGAGATGCTGCCCATGTCATCTGGCCAGTCAGTGTGATCAAGTAAGAGTTGTAGAACACTAACCATGCCTAGAGCCTGGCCCCTGTCTAGCAGAATTACCTATAGGTGCGTCATTGGCCTTTGGTAAAGGGACTACAGGATTCCTGGGAATCAGTGCAGGTTGTGAATGGGCTTCCTTTTAGCCTCTCAGGAGAGATAATATGGGTTGTTGGGTACTTCTCAGTGAAATGTAGCCTTCTCAGCAAAGCCATGGGCTTTGTGGGCACTCCTGTGCAGTGCATGACCAATCTGTATTTTCTTGGAGATTTCTTTGTACTTTCAATAAGCTTTATATTGATAAAGAACACTTACACCAACTGTTTTCTTTTATAGACTACATATTCTGCATTTGTTCAGCTGCTTCCAGTTCTCGTGATCGTGATTCTATCTGTAATTACTCAGCTGCTGGCTGCTAATCCCCCATATAGTCTGTTCTATAAATCGTAAGTTAATTTTTTTTAATTTATTATTTTTTGTGTATGAATGTAATGCCTGCATGTAGGTAGGTGCACCTGTGTTGCAGAATGTCCATGGAGGTCAGAAGAGGGCGTCGGATCCCCTGGAACTGGAGTTACAGATGCTTGATAGCTGCTATGTGGGTGCTGGGAATCAAGCCCAGGTCCTCTGCAAGAGCAGTCAGTACTCTTAACCACTGAACCATCTCTCCAGCCAGTAAGTTAAATATTTATATATCTTCCTTAAGAACAATCTGAGGGGCTGGAGAGATGGCTCAGC
The DNA here is from genome assembly GCF_000622305.1 of Nannospalax galili. Classification (NCBI taxonomy): domain Eukaryota; kingdom Metazoa; phylum Chordata; class Mammalia; order Rodentia; family Spalacidae; genus Nannospalax; species Nannospalax galili. The sequence goes on from NW_008347555.1 coordinate 1,204,033, forward strand.
TGTTAAGAACACTGGTTGTTCTTGCAGAAGACCCAGGTTCAAATCCCAGCACCCACATGGCAGCTAACAACTGCCCGAAACTCCAGTTCCAGGGGATCTGACACCCTCTTCTGACCTCCATGGGCATTGCACGACCCGGGTATACTTACCTACACGCATACACATAAAATAAAAATAATAAATAACATTAAAAACAAAACAAAAAAAAAAAAAAACAATCTGAAAGGTGAAAGATTTGGAAGATTTTACCGATTCATCACTAACATTTCATTTCACCTTTTACTGTGGAATACTGATTTTGTTTCAAGGAATAGCCATTGAAATTATCTCTAGTGTTTTCTGAGGAAGGAATGAATATTATATTTAGCTGTTTGCAAAAGAAAAAAAAATAAAGGAGCAGTCAAATAGTAATGGAGATTCAGATTCAGAAACAGTAGGCAGTCCTCTGTGCCTTAGAAAAGGGGTTATTTTGTGACACAGTGACACCCTCTGGTCAGCTGCAGAACAACCACAATTGGTTTAGAAGGATCAAAGGAATAATTTGAGATTCAAAGTAAATCTTTCTCACCAAGGTAGAGTTAGGAAGACCCTAGAGAAGCCAGGCCTGGTGGTTTTTACCTGTAACTCAGCCCTGAAGAGACAGATACAGAAGTGCCTTCAGGCCAGCCTGAACTACAATAAGAGACAATGGATAGGGCTGCAGAACAACCACAATTGGTTTAGAAGGATCAAAGGAATAATTTGAGATTCAAAGTAAATCTTTCTCACCAAGGTAGAGTTAGGAAGACCCTAGAGAAGCCAGGCCTGGTGGTTTTTACCTGTAACTCAGCCCTGAAGAGACAGATACAGAAGTGCCTTCAGGCCAGCCTGAACTACAATAAGAGACAATGGATAGGGGGAAAGCTGTGATGTGTAGGTCTGGAATGATGGAATGAGACTGGGACCTAGTGATTATTTTCAATTTTTAAAAATTTCAAGAAGAGCCAGGCAGGGTAGCACATGCCTTTAATATTAGCAATTGGGAGGAAGAGGCAGGCAGATCTCTGTGAGATCAAGGCTAGCCTGGTCTCCATAGTGAGTTCTGTGCCAGCTGGGGCTACAAGGAGACCCTATCTCAAAAAGCCAAAAAAAAAAAAAAAAGACAAGAAGAGGCCAGGTGTGGTGGCACACACCTTTAATCCTAGCTCTGGGTAGGTACAAGCAGGTGGAATTTTGTGAGTTTGAGGCTAGCCTAGTCTTCATACTGAATTCTAGGCCAGCCAGGGTTACATAGTAAGATAGTAAGACCCTATCTCAACAACAATAAAAAACAAAAATTGCAAAGAGGGGACATGGGTTAACCATAAGGACATAGAGCCAAACTATGCTATTGTGTTTCTTTGTCTTTGCTGAAACTATAGAAATTCATTTTAATGCTTGTTGATAGATATAGGTTATATAAACTCTGGTAGGAATTTTTTTTATTTCTTCACTTAATCCTCTCAGTTGATTTGGTTCTCAAAGTTTGTCCCTAAATGAGCATCTGAACATGAACTGCAACAAATTGTCTTTTAGTTGTGAGCCTGAGCCTTTAATGGCTGCACCAGCTCTCCAGCCTGAACTGCAACATGTTTAGACATGTTAGAAAAGCAAACTTCAGGGGCTGGAGAGATGGCTCAGCGCTTAAGAGCACTGACTGCTCTTGCAGAGGACCCAGGTTCTATTCCCAGCACCTACATGGCAGCTACGAACCATCCTTAACTCCAGTTCCAGGGGAATCCAAAGCCCACTTCTGACCTCCACAGCATTTCACGACATGGGTACACTTACATACATGCAGGCAATATACTCATACACATAAAATAATAAAAATAATAAAATATTTTTTTAAAAAAAAGAAAAGCAAACTTCAGGCTGGGTGTGGTGGTGCACGCCTTTAATCCCAGCACTTGGGAGTCAGAGGCAGGTGAATCTCTGAGTTTAAGGTCAGCCTGGTCTACATAGTAAGTTCCAGGCCAGCTGGGACTACAGGGAGACCTGGTCTCAAAAAGAGAAAAAAAAAAAAAGAAAAAGAAAACTTCAATTTGATGGTGGTGGTGGTGGTTGTTATGTTTTTTTCTAAAAAGATAATCACTTGCTTTGTAGATCAGGATAACCTCGAATTGAAATTGATCCTCTTGCCCCGGCCTCTCAAGTGCTGAGATTAAAGGTGTATATAAATATGTCTGATTCTAATTTTTTCTTTGATCTGTTTTATTGTGCTTATTTTTGTAGTGGTGTCTTGCTGTGTAGCCCAGGGTGACCTCAAATGTTTGGTTCTTCTGCCCCCACCTTCTGAGTGCTGGTACTGCAGGTGTGCACTACCACATCTGGCTCAAAAAAAATTTTTTTAAGTACTTAGGAACTCTTTCTGTGTGTGTTTGTTTTGTGTGTGTGTGTGTGCGTGCGTGCGTGCGTGTGTGTGTGTGTGTGTGTGTGTGTGTCTTGTGAAAGTATGGTGTCAGCAAGATAGCTTAGAAGTAAGGGAGCTTGCTGCTAAGACTGACAACCTGAGTTCCATCCCTGGGACCCACATGGTAGAAAGAGAGAATGAACTCTTTCAAGTTATTTGACTTCCATACATGTGCTAGGGCATGTATGTATCACATAAACATACAAAACAAATAGATAAATAAATGTGGGTGTGGATTTGGTACACTCCTGCCATAGTGCATGAGGTCCAAGGACTTTTGGGAGTTAGTGCTTGCCTTCCACCTTGCTGAGGCAGGATCTTGTATTATTTCTGCTGCTGTGGTTTGTACTCCAGGTTAGCTGGCCCATCCATGAGTCTCCAGCAGTCTTTGTACTTCCTAATGCTGAAGGAGTGCTGAGATTATAGATGCATGCCACCGCATCTGGCTTTTACATGGCTTCCAGAGATCAAACTTGGGTCATTGGCTTACATGGCTAGTACCTTTAACCTCTGAGCCATCTCCCTAGCACCTTTTCCTGTTTTATGTTTTTGAAATAGGGTCTCATGCAGCCCAGGATAGGCTAAAGATCATAGCTAAAGATGATCTTGAACTTTTGATCCTCCTGCCTCCACCTCCCAAGCGCTGGGACTAGGGGTACACCACCACTCTGAGTTTTAATTTTTTTTTAAATGTGTGTAAGCATTTTGCCTGGATGTAAGTGTACCCATGCATGCAATGCCCACAGAGGCCAGAAGGTGGCATCAGATCCCTTGGAACTGGAGTTATAGATGATTGTTAGGCACCATGTGGGCACTGGGAATTGAACCCAGGTCCTCTGTAAGAGCAACTAGTGCTCTTAATGACTGAGCTGTCTCTCCAGCCCCAACCACTATTTGGTGCTAAGGATTGAACTCAGGGCTTCATGCATGCTAGGCAAGCACTATACCAATTGAGCCATGTCTACAGTGTTTTACCTGCATGTATGTAAGTGCACCTTGTCATACAATTCCCAAGGAGGTCAAAAGAGGGCCTCAGATCCTCTGAAACTGAAGTTATAGATGGTTGTATTAGCCACCATGTGGATGTTGGAAACAGAACCTGAATCCTCTGCAAGAGCAGCCAATACTTTTTTTTTTCATACTGAGATTTTATTGGTTGAGGACCAGTACACAGACATTTCAATTTGTACACAATTCTTAAGACATATACCAAAAGTCTAAAGAACCACGTATTGTGTTTCTTTTAAAAAGTCATTCCAGTGATGTTCCAGCTTCGAACCTGGTGGCATATTTCCCTTCAGGGGACTCATTAACAGCATTATTAAACGCTGACCAACAATCCTTACTTCCACTGAAATTTGTATCACATACACTAGACACTCGAATTTTTATCTTTCACAGTACATTATCAAAACTGTTAGGAAAACTGAACCACTGTGACCAGATGTTACAGAGGGCACACAGTTCTGACAGGATGATGACCAAGGAGTGGTTTTTTTGGGTTTTTTTTTTTTGTTTGGGGGTTTTGTTTTGTTTTGGGGGGGGGTATTTTTGAGACAGGGTCTCCCTGTAACCCCAGCTGTCCTCCAGGACACTCACTATGTAGACCAGGCTGGCCTTGAACTCACAGATCCACCTGCCTCTGCCTCCAGAGTGCTGGGATTAAAGGCATATGCCACCACGCCCGGCTTGTTGTTTTTTATTTATTTATTTTTTTTTTTAAAGAAAACAGTTTACTAAAAACACAGGACTAGAAGTCATCTATATTCAAGGCACATTAAATGCACAACTGAGACTCCAAATTGCCATTTAGTATGCTCTGGGTCACAGGATCTAAAACTACCATCCCCCTACCATGGAATGTTACACCAACACCCAAGACAGTCACAGCCTCCCATGATTCAATATCCCACTATTTTCTGGTTGTACCAAAAATAACCAGTGTATGATTTCACCTCTTAAAAAAAATCATTTACACTTAAAAAATGGGATGAGGTGGGATTTCCCCCTTTCAAAAATGTTTCTGGAGCTACTAAAAAACTTGTATTTATAAAATAGCTGATAAAAATATTCCTCTGGGCCCGCGTGGCCCACACCTTTAATCCCAGCACTCAGGAGGCAGAGGCAGGAGGATTTCTGTGAGTTCAAGGCCAGCCTGGTCTACATAGTGAGTTCCAGAACAGCTGGAGCTACAGGAAGACCCTGTCTCAAAAATGCCAAAAAAAAAATTACATATACACACACACACACACACACACACACATATATGTTCCTCTGGATTGTACAAAAAGGGCGGTGGGGAGACTGAGGACAGGATGTGGATCAGTCGGACTTGGCGTCTTTCTCTTCTTCACAGAGGCGGGACTCTCCTCGTTGCTGGTCTCTCCATTTTTGGCAGGCAGGTTTTCTTTAGTCTCCTGGTTGGCTACTTCTGTCTGCTTTCCTTTTGCTCCCCTTTTTCCTTTTGTCGGCACTTTTTTGTCTGAAGATTTATCCTTTCTCGAGGCCTTTTTTGGCTTTATTCCACTTTGGCAGAAGCAGGTTTGGCCGACAGCCTCGCTGATCTGCCCTTGGGCTCCTCCTTGCCCGCTGCCTCAGAGCTGACCTGACTCTTGGGCATCGCGGTGGCCGTGGCGAGTACCACCTGCGAAGCGAAGGGTTGTCACCAAGCTGCGAGGCCTGGCCACTGCTCCTCCCACTGCCCTAGCTGAAGCTAAAAAGACAATGTCAAGCCAGGCATGGTGGCACATGCCTTTAATCCCAGCACTCAGGAGGCAGAGGCATGTGGATCTCTGTGAGTTCAAGGCTAGCCTGGTCTGTATAATGAGTTTCAGGCCAGCTGGGGCTACAGGGAGACCCTGTCTCAAAAACAAAACAAAACAAAACAAAACAAAAAAAAAAGAATATCAATCTGCATGCTTAATGGTATAATGATGACTCTGTGTACTATTGTGTTAGTGGAATAATAAGGGCTGGGTGTATAGACAGTGGTCTCTGTGTCTGTCCTATGAAGAGATGATGGATCATGATGTTTAGAGGCCAGAGCGAAGAGGGAGACCAGATATTACAAACTTATTGAGCCACTCTGTTTCAGGACCTTGGGTTATACCATTTCTAGAGAAACGCAGAACCTGCAGGTGCCTTACTTCGTGGATAAAAGTTTTGACAAAACTTACAGAGGAGCATCTCTTCGTGATCTGGAGAAAACAATAGAGAAAGATTATATCGATTACATCCAGACAAGTTGTTGGAAGGAGAAACAGCAAAGTAAGTAATGTCAAAGGGGCTTTCACTGGGGGCCATGACTTCCATCCCTTGGGAAGTGGCCCCAGCTTTTGGATTGCCTCCATTCCCTTGGTTTGATCATACATGTTTATATGAACAGAGACAGAGGACAAAGGCCCATTCAGGATACAACAACAGAAAAGGAAAGTTTATTGACATGTGGCTAAGACATGGAAAACTTAGAAATTTAGGCCCCCTTTAAAAAAAAATTTATAGAGGGGTTTATTTATTTTTATTGTTTGTATGTGAGTATTTTGTTTTCATGTATGTATGTGCACCCTTGTGTGCAGTACCTGCAGGGGCATCATATTCCCTAGGACTGGAGTTGTGAAGGGTTGTTAGCCACCTTATGGGTGCTGGGAACCAAACCTGCAAGAGCAGCAAGTGCTCTTAACCTCTGAGCCATCTCTCTTTTCCTTTTGGTCTTTTTGCAATAGGGTCTCCCTGTAGCCCTAGCTGGCCTGGTACTTGCTAAGCAGACCAGGCTGGCCTTGAACTCACAGAGATCCACTTGCCTCTGCCTCCTAAATGCTGGGATTAAAGGCATGCACCACCATGCCTAGCTCCTAGCCTCTTTTCTATCCATCTGCTGCAGTCTCTTCTCTCTGCCACCTGCCTTTCTTTTTGTTTTATTGACACCGCGTCTCTTATAAGCTGGCCTTGAATTTCAGATCCTCCTACTGCTGCCTCCTAAGGACTTGGATTACAAGTCCACTCTCATCTTACCATCTGCCTTGCTTTTCTTTTCCTTATTCATTTATTTATTTTGATTTTGTTTAGTATTTTATTATTTTTATGTGTATGAATATATTGCCTGAATGTATGTAAGTGGACCCATGGCATGCAATGCCTGCAGAGGTCAGAAGAGGGCATCAGATCCCCTAGAACTGTAGTTAGTTGTTAGCTACCATGTGGGTACTGGGAACTGAACCCAGGTTCTCTGCAAGAGCAGCCAGTGCTCATAACAGCTGAGCCATCTCTCTAGCCCCTATTTAGGTTTTTTTTTGTGATAGGGTCTCACTATGAAGCCCTAGTTGACCTAGAACTCACTATGTAGTCCAGGCTGGCCTTGAACTCAGAAATCCGCCTGCTCCTGCCTCCCAAGTGTTGGAATTAAAGGCATGTTCCACTGGCCTGGCTGCCTTTCTTTTTTTTTAAAGTTTAAAAAGTATGTGTGTGTGTATGTGTGTGTGTGTGACGGGATATGTGTAGAGGTCAGAAGATAACTAACTTATGGGAATTGGTTATCTCCTTCTACCACGTTAGGTCCTAGGGATTCAACTCAGATCATTAGGCAAGCGCCTTTACCTACGGAGCCATCTTGACTGCACTTTGTTTATTCTGAGACAGAATTCCATGTAGCCCAGGCTGGTCTTAACCTCACTGTGTAACCAAAAAGCTAGCTTTGAACTCCTATGTCTACCTTCTGAAAGCTCAGATTATAAGCATGCACTACTGTACCTCACAATTGTTCTTTATAACCATGCCCCACCCTTATTGACCCTTTTTTACATCTCAAGCTTCTTCATGAAGTTCTTGGTGCTCTCTGGTTTTATCCATACTTTTTAAATTTCACATTCCCAAGATGGAGATCTTAAAAATCAACTTAGGTTTGTGATCCAAACCAGAAGTGTAAAGGTTGCTAATCTGGTATCCCCTCCCCTCATTTCTTGTTGGTTGTGGATACACAGAACAAAAGTGACCTCCTTGGTCTGACCTTTCAGTAAGATGAGTGCAAATAGATCTTGCATTTTCTTTCTCTCACAGGAGACAGTGGGGGTGACAGTGTCAGCCACTTGGCTTACAGCTCCAGTTGTTACTAGGGAATGCTGGCAGCAGTGGTAACTCTGTCTTTCAGCCAACAGCTTAACTTTTTATTCCACTTGAAACACACACACACACACACACACTCCCCATTAGTAACTGCATCTTGGTTTTACAAACTTGGCTTTGGCTGATTTTTTTTTTTTTTTCAATGCAAACTCTTAACTCATCTTCTAAACTGTATTACTGGGTATCATTAAACATGTAACTGGTAAAATTAGCTCTTTGGTCACAGTGCTTCTAAACCCTTGCTGACCTGTCCAGTGTTCCCACTCCCAAGCCCCACATAATCTGTCCTTCCTCTGTGTTCTTAAAGCAGTTTCCTCTTCCTGCTCCCATAGTACGGATCACATAGCATGAGTGTTCCATAGGTGCATGTCAAGTCTCCCATGCAGGACTTCTGGCTCTCTGAAGATAAGACCATGTCTTACTAACTTTGTGTCCCAGGCCACTAGCACAGTCCTGGCTTCAGAACAGGTACTCAACTAATGTTATTACAGAAGAGAAGATTCTCAGGCAGAACTGGAAAGCAGTGAGCATTCTGAGGAGTGTGAGGAACAGATGAGTGTTAGTGTCTTACTCTCTCCCTTAGGGACTTTCTCTATGCCCTGTATTTCTATAGGGAAAAGCTTAGCTACCCTCTTAAAATAAGGAGGTAAACACTAGGAAGAAGTTGCTTTTTAATTGAAAAAAATGAGAGGCCAAAAGATACCCTACCCCATTATTAAACTAGGTTATATATTGGGAGGGGGGTGAGACGGGGTCTCCCTTTAGCCCCAGCTCTTGAAAAAACAATCTCTCTTGAAAAAACAATCAGGACTGGCTTAGCAGGTAAAATCACTTGCTATGAAACCTGAAAACCTCAGTTCAATCCCCAGGACCACATGGAAGAAGGAGAGAACTGATTCAGAAAAGTTATTCTCTGACCACCACATACATGCTGTGGCACACACAAATAAATAAGTAGATTAAATTTTTTTTCATTTTATTTTTATTTTAGGTGTATGAGTATTTTGCTTGCATGTATCTAAATGTACCCATGTTGTACAATGTCAGTGGAGGACAGAAGAGGGTGTCAGATCTCCTAGAACTGGAGTTACAGATAATTGTTAGCCACCATGTGGGTGCTAGGAACTGAATCCAAATCCAAGTCCTCTACAAGAACAGCCAGTACTCTTAACTGCTGAGCCATCTCTCCAGCCCCATAAGTGGAATTTTTATTTATTTATTTATTTCATTTATTTTTATTTATTATTTTATTTTATGTGTATGCATGTATTGCGTGCGTGTAGGTAAGTGCACCCATGCCATGTAATGCCTGTGGAGGACTGAAGAGGCCATCAGATCCCCTGGAACTGGAGTTATGGACAGTTGTTAGCTGCCATGTGGGTGCTGAGATTTGAACCCGGGTCTTCTGCAAGAACAACCAGTGTTCTTAACCGCTGAGCCATCTCTCCAGCCCCATTAAGTGGAATTTTCAAAAAAAGAAAAAGAAGGCTGGGCTTAGTGGCTCATGCCTTTAATCCCAACACTCAGGAGGCAGAAGCAGATGGATCTCTGAGAGTTTGAGGCCAGAGTTACATAGTTCCAGGCTCACTCTACATGGTGAGTTCCAGGCTAGCCAGAGTTACATAGAAAGATCTTGTGTCAAAAAAGCAAAAAGAGGGGTTGGAGAGATGGCTCAGTAGTTAAGAACACTGACTGTTTTTGCAGAAGACCTGGGTTTGAATCCCAGCACCCACATGGCAGTTAACAACAGTCTGTAACTCCAGTTCCAGGGGACCTGACTGCCTCTTTGGTCCTCCGCGGGCATTGCACGGCACGGGTAACTCCAGTTCCAGGGGATCTGACCGCCTCTTTGGTCCTCCGTGGGCATTGCACTGCATGGGTGCACTTATCTACAAGCAGGCATAACACTCATACATGTAAAATAAAAATAATAAGGGCTGGAAAGATGGCTCAACGGTTAAGAACACTGACTGCTTTTGCAGAAGACCCGGGTTCGAATCCCAGCACCCACATGGAAGCTAACAACTGTCCGTGACTCCAGTTCCAGGGGATCTGACAGCTTCTTCTGTTCTCTGTGGGCATTGCACAACACGGGTGCACTTACCTACATGCAGGCAATATAGTTCCAGGGGATCTGACGCCCTCTTCTGACCTCTGTGGGCATGGCACAACATGGGTGTACTACACATGCAGGCAATATACTCATACACATAAAATAAAAATAATAAATAAAATTAAAAAAATAAATAAAATATATTTTTTGAAAAAGCAAAAAGGTAGGGCATGGTGGTGCATGCCTTTAATCCTAGCACTTGGGAGGCAGAGGCAGGCAGATCTCTGTGAGCTCAAGGCCAGCCTGGTCTACATAGTGAGTTCTAGGACAGCTGGGGCTACAGGGAAACCCTGTATCAAAAAGACCAAAAAAAAAAAAAAAGAAAAATCAGGAAAGAATTTAAGAGTGAGGTAAAGGCTTGGGCAAAAGGTAGGATATATATGACCCTAAATCAGGTGAAAGTCACATTAATATGTCCTTAATATCCCTGTTATTTTGGGTACGGGATGGGTTTGAATTCATTGCTTTCTGCAAGAACTGGATGTAAATATTTATTTTGTATTCTTCAGAAACACACACACACACAATCACACACGTACACTGTCTTAGTTTGCTTCTATTGCTGTGATGAAAACACTGACAAAAATCAACTTGGGGAGGAAAAGGTTTATTTGGCTTACATCTCCCGGGTCATAGTTAATCACTGAGGGAGCCCAAGGTATTAACTCAGGACAGGAAGTTGGAGGCAGGAGCTGAAGCACAGGCCATGGAGGAATGCTACTTACTGGCTTGCTCCCTTGGCCCATGTTCAACCTGCTTTCTTATACAATATAGAACAACTGCCCAGGGGTCCTCCGACATCACTCAACAATCAAGAAAATGTCCCAAAGACATGGCCATAGGCCAGTTCAATAGAGGAAATTTCTCAACTGAGGTTCCTTCTACCCAGGTGCATCAAGTTTGACAACTAAGTTATCCAGCATGAACACATAGCATACCCCCAACACATGAACATGTACCATATCCTATTCTACTGCATTACAATGCTAGAAACAACAGGAGAGATGGCTCAATGGTAAAGAGCACTTGTTGCTCTCACAGATGACCCACGTTTGGTTCCCAGCACCTACATGATGGCTCATGATCATCTGTAACTCCAGTTCCAGGTGATCTAGCACCTTCTTCTGACCTCTGTGGACATTAAGCATTTATATAGCACACATACATACTTGCAGTCAAACACTCATACACATAAAATAAAAAAAATCTTTTTTTAAAAAAAGATGCTAGGGACTGGAGAGTTGGTTCAGCGGTTAAGAGCACTGACTGCTCTTACAGAGGACCTGGATTCAATTCCCAGCACCCACATGGTGGCTATGAACCATCCTTAACTCCAGTTCCAGGGGAATCCGAAGCCCTCTTCTGACCTCCGCAGCATTGCACGACATGAGTGCACTCATATACGTTGCAGGCAATACACTCATACACATAAAATTTTTTTAAAAATTTCAAAAAAGGATGCTAGAACTATGCAAAGGTTCACAGTAAGGACTGCACTAACAGTGGCTTCTAAACATTTGTTCCTATCTGCATGAGGCCTGGTTTCAAGGCTGTGGCCTTCTCCAACTACAAGTGAAAATCCCGAGAGTCCAGCCCAGGTAGCATAGGCCTCCTGTCTCACAAGTTCAAGGCCTGCCTGGGCAACACAGTAAGACCTTATCACCGAATAAATTTTTGTTTTTTTTTAAAAAAGGACTGGGCATATGACTCGGTGGCATAGCTCATGCCCAGCATGTGTGAAGCCTGAGAACCCATCCCCAGTGCCCCCCACAACAAAATCCCTTGAGTAAGCATGATGTGTGCAACTCACCAGTTCCGAATGGGGGTGTCAGCACACACCCCTCAATATCTATTTCTGGCATTTAAATACAATGGCTTTGTGGAGCTTCCACACAACCCAAGTGCCATTTGAGAACAGGCAACATTTGAGTCCTGCGGCAAGTGCAGCCAGCAAGGTTAAATTTAGCACTTAGAGGTTGTAAAAATAAACTCACTTGAGAACAAAGTTCATTCTTGGCAAAATATCGAATGAAAATGTTACCAAAGCTAGACATTGTCTTTGAAAATCTTTATTTCTTTGCTTTGCTTTGCTTTGGAATGCTTAATCTGAGTGATCTTTTATGAGTAACCCCTTACAATGGATATGAATTGTCCTGTTTACTCTTTCATGGCTGTATCTACATACTAAACATGTCACCAGGGGAAGTGGCCATGTCACTGTGCTGGGTGGGACAAAAGTAACCTGTAAGAGTTGCCTCTAGGCTTGGTTCAACTAAATGGAGTAAAATCTTGGCCTTGATGGAGAAGAACATTTTTCCATGACCTTGAGCAGGATAACAATGGGTAGAGTCCTTGGCTTTGAAGTGGAGAAAGAATTAATTTCCTCCTGGAGAGGTTGTATGGATTATAGAGGATGGTGTGAGTGTAACTTAGCAGTGTCTGGCACACAGTAAGCACCTGACTCCTGGTGAAGTTCAGGCTTCCTATGGCCTCACACAGTAGACTGGGCTGTGTCATGGGCCCAGATCACTGAGGAATTAGGATTGAGATGGACATTTTGTTAGGAGAAAAGGTGTTCTGTTGTTTCTACTCCTCCCAAAGATTTTTTTTTAATTTACTTAAAAGCTATTGAGTATTAACAGAATCTGTGAAAAGTGACATATTGAGTCACCCTTCGCTTGTTACATGGCAAAAGAATTCACTGTGGAGTAAAGCTTGGGACACAGTCCTTGAAACACTGACCTTGTGCTTGGTCATTGCTCTGAAGCAAAGGTATTTGACCTAGTTTCCATGAACTTTTTGGAAAGCAAGCTCATGTCCTGTGAGAAGCTTTGTATTCATGTATGCACAGTATGTTTCTTCAGCTTGTTACAGTAGTTTTGGAGGTAGAAAATATTAAGAATCTTTAGTCTCTAATGTTGATTGTGTTAGGGCAGGCCCTGACTAGCAGGATCTGCGGGCACCTGCATCAAGGGTGGAGCACGTTGTTCTGCAACCTGGGAGGCCCTCCGCTTGCCAGAGCCTCCACTGGGCCAGAGCCCAAGCCCTGCAGCCCAGTTGTACAGGGAGGGTTGTCATGCGTATCCACCCCTCATCCTGGTGTCCTGCGCTTCATTTGCACTTTGGGCCTTACTTGGTGTAAATAGAATCATTGTGAGCAGAAATGCCAGGCAGTGTTTTGTGTTGATAAAAACTTATTCAGTAAGCAGTACTGGCTAAATGTCAATTCCTTTGTCTTGGTAGTTTGCCGCTTATTGGACAGGTGCTTGTTGTTCCACCAAGAGAAACAAAACCTGTCAGCAAAGTGATTAAGAGTGGAAGGCATATTTCAAAATGATTAAAATAGCATTTTCACAAGTATGGTCCTTTAACAGCTGCCTGCTGTCGGAGACTCTCAGAAGCCACATGGCCCATCCAAGCATGCCATCCTATTAATATGTGACACATGTGACATGTCTCTGAAGGTGCTTTTCCTTCCTGAGGTCTCTGAAAGCTTACAAAAGAATAAAAAGTCAGGCAGACCAACCACTGTGGAGTCAGGAAGTACAGCAGAGATTATATTCCAGCTAAAAATAATATGACCTTCTCTACCATGAAGAGAAAATAAAATTCATTTAGTCAAGGAGACAAAGGTCGCTGGATCCAGATGATTTCACCTTTAAAAGAGCCCAACTGCCTTTAGCCTTTGAGTTGGGCACCCCACATGTGGTGAGGGAATGAAGAAAGCCACCAGCCTGGCCTTCTGTAGAAGCTGACCTACCAGAGGTAGGCCCTGTGTCACTTGTCACTTAGGATCCTGCAATGCCTGGGGAAGAATGAAGTAGCTACCTTTGTTCCGATGACAGGAGTAGGCACAACTGGGCTCCAGTCTGTCAACGGCCATCTGAACACCACTGCTAGTCAGGCCATGACAATCTCCTCTTACTCCTCACGTGCAAGCTTCCTAAGTCTGCTGCTGAATGTTTTATTGCTAAGAACTAGTCAGATACTTTAATAATAGAGTACAGATACTGTAGGACTCTGAGGGCACATGTGTCCTATAATCCTCAGTACTTGGTGCTGTGTCTGAAAGGTATTTTTTGAATAGAGAAGTAACTGATACTTGAATTTTTGTTTGTTGAGATGGTCTCCCTGTAGCCCCAGCTGGCCTGGAACTCACTATTTAGACCAGGCTGGCCTCCATCTCACAGAGATCCACCTGTTTCTGCTTCCCGAGTGCCAGATGTGCCTCCATACCTGGCTGATGCTTGAATTGAATGACATAAAATGATGTGAAAATCAAGGCCTTTTGAATCTAGAAATATTGAAATGAAACAAAGAGCTCCACTCTTTTTAAAATTATTTATTATTTTTATTTTATGTGTATGAGTATATTGCCTGCATGTGTGTGAGTGCACCTGTGTCATGCAATGCCACAGAGGTCAGAAGAGGGCTTCGGATTTCCCTGGAACTGGAGTTAAGGACTGTTCATAGCCGCCATGTGGGTGCTGGGAATTGAACCCAGGTCCTCTGCAAGAGCAGTCAGTGCTTTTAACCGCTGAGCCAACTCTCCAGCCCCAAAGAGCTCGACTCTTAATGAATCAGGTGCCTCTTATCTTTCAGAGTCCGAGTTGACCAATTTGGCAGGATTATACAGAGATGAACGACTGAAACAGAAAGCAGAGTCGCTGAAACTTGAAAACTGTGACAAACTATCCAAACTCATTGGCCTCCGCAGAGGTGGCTGAGAAGATGGTGGTCCTGCTCAGGGTGGGAGTTTTGTTACTTGTTACTATTTGTGTTACAAGTTCCATTTTATAATACAAATTAGGAAATGATAAATATTCTATTATGTGCTAACTTTGTTGGGCAGAATTGAAGGAGCAGGAGCCAGACTTATCATCCAGTCCTTCCTGGACCTAGCTCCTGGGACAGGAATAGTTCATCTAAGTTATAAGAATGGTGACGTCTGAAGTCAACTCCTTCGCCACACCACCTGGCCTCTGTAAATGTAGATCAGGGCATCCTAGAGAAGACCCATGTTTCCTTCTTCCTGTCTGCAGCAGAATCCACTACCTAGACATTTCTAGGCTTAGCCAAAGCACTTTATGGTATTTATGGTGTATGCCAAGAATTATACCTCTCCCTGCCTTAGAATGGATATCACCCCCCATCCCTGTTTTCAGTCATTGGAATTTGGAATTCATTCCTACTCAAATTTCCACTTTCTAAGGGGGGATATAGATAAATTTAAACTACTTAGCCAATATTTTTCTATTATCCCAAACTCTGTTCAGTCAGGAACATTAGCAGACTGCCTAATTTGAGGCTTTTTTGAGGCAAGGTCTCTCTGTAAGCCAGGCTAACCTAAAACTCACTATGTAGTCCTGACTGGCCTTGAACTTGCAATGCTCCTCCTGCTTGAGCTTCCCGAGTGCTGAGATTACAGGGTGAGCCATAACACCCAAGGTGGTTTCTTTTATTTCCTTAATCCTCTCTCTCATAGAGGGTCCAGAAATTCAAAACTGTTGAGCTGTGAAACAGTTCAGTGTACAATTTAGCAGGAGGAAACAGGATGGTAGAGTGCAAGACTAAGTTCCTCAATGCAGATTCCCTAGTCCATCACAGGACTGAGAATGCTCTCTGCATCGCTTCCCCCTGAAATCATCATTTGGTGCACTTGAGCTGAGCCCTTACACACACAGAAGTGCAATGGTCCAACCCAAGAGGTGGCACGGGCAGCCCAGCTGTGGGTCAGGCCTAAAGACAGAAAGGAAGAGCCTCTCTGTGTGGATATGGAGGGCTAGTGTTAGCTTTAGCAGTCATTTTGTTTGACCCAATACCCTGCAGTTTGTGGCATGAGATGATCTTTCATTCATTTAACATTTATTGAGTACTTACTACAAAGCAACAACTCTGACATTTTTTTTTTTTACTTGTGTCTTCTCACAATTTGTGAAGTAGATGTATTGTCTCTTGACAATGAGAACATCAGCCAAAGAGGATGAATAGTTAGCTTGGGTCACATAACTGGGCAAGGCAGAGCCAGATGGAAGACTGATCACCAAGTACAAAGTGTGAGAGCATCCTCATTTCTCAGTGACTCTAGCCAGACAGGCAAAGCAGAGCCTTCTCCCAACCCCCATGCCTCTGCCCTCCCAAACCAGACCCTACATCCTTTGCACTGCTTCCTTGTGTCCATTCAGGACTACTTCCCTGCTGGTGTTTAAGAAGCAGAACCCTCTATTCAAATTGAGATATTTCACAAGCAGAAAAGCAGCCCTTTGTAGAACTAAGTCATTAGACTCTAAGTTTAGGGCCTTCCTGTGGAGGTTAGCAACCAGGGCTGAACTGCCTAGATTGTCCTGAGACTGAACTTGAAGGACCAGTAGGTAACTGTAGTTTATACTATATGTCTTGTTTGTTTCTGTTTTTGTTCTTGGTCTTATGTATCCCAGGCTGGCCTCTAAGTCACCAGACAGCTGCCTCTATCTCCTGAATGGTAGAATCAGTGTGTACCTCCACACCTGGTTTCAGGGGTATTGGGGGTTGAGCCCAAGGCTTTGTGCATGCTCAGCTACTGAACTACATCCCCAGACTTATCTCCTTAATTTTTTTGAGAACCTCTTTAACTTATGAGTAATAGGGAATTTACATTGTAAAATGTACCTTTGAACCAAGTAGGTTTATGGAAATTTCCTAGACACATAAAAATGAAAGCTCTCCTCTCAACTTCTGCTAGAAAATGGACTGTCATGAAACTAATTTGACAGGTTAAAGACCTGTTCTAAGCCGGCCATGGTGGCTCACAACTTTACTCCCAGCACTCGGGAGGCAGAGGCAGGCGGATCTCTGTGAGTTCAAGGCCAGCCTGGTCCTCATAGTGAGTTCCAGGACAACTGGGGCTACAGGGAGACCTTGTCTCAAAAGGACCAAAAAAAAAGAAAAAAGACCCGTTCTAGATGCCCAGAAATAGTTCTGTGGATTTCATGGTAGCAATGAATTTTCTGTGATGATACTAAACAGAGATGATATTAATTCAGCTCTGTTAAATGTCATGCTGTTTTTATAGTCCTGTTGGCACTGTTTTATTTATTACTAATAGATTATAATACTTATATTTTGTGTTTCTCAAGAGAACCGTATTTGCTTTGATTGAAGGCTAGTTTAATCTGGTACTACCTAGAACATTGTTGAACTCTTAATTCCTTGGTTATATTTTAGATGGGTTGTCTGTGATGGTAAAATAAGCTTTGTCCTCTTGCTTACGTCCTTTGGGAAGTTTTCTGACAGTATAAATTCTTGCTATCAAGAAATCTCATGGCTTGAGACTGTTTCTCTGAGTATACCGCTGACTTGAGACATATGATGAGAGTGAGGCTAAGAAACAGACCTGGACGTTCACATAGGAACTGAAGCTGCCATTTAAATGAAGTGCTCTCTTCAGTGAAGGGGGAAGAAAAAAAAATCCCTGTCATCACAAAAAACAGTCCATCTTGAAGGAGCCCATGTCATTAGATTAGCAGCCCTGGGGTTCATCTGCTCAAGCTAGGAAAACTTCTAAGCTTCATTGACCATCTCTAGGCCTCACAGCTTGGGAGAAGTGACCAGTAAGAAAATAATGCTGCTATGCTTTCTGTTGGAAACTGTTAGAAATGACAGGAAACAGCAACCCCGCCAGAACATGCGATCCAGCAGGCTGACCAAGGCTCATGCTGTGTTCATTTTCATCTTCACTTTTTCAGAATTGGCCCTGTGAGGAGGTACTTCCGGGTTTCAGCAAGTTTCTGTTACAACTGGCTACACATCCAATCCATTGTCTCTGCATGCATTGCTCCTCACAGGAGCTAGCACTTAATTTGTATTTAAGGTATTAGGTTGGTGTCCTAATATATTTTGAGAAAGGGCCAAGTTACTTACTATACATCTTAATTTTTGAGCCTGCATTGTTGATACCTCTTGCAGTGGCCACCTAGCAACTGTATAACCATGTGTTAGATAATTGAGTATATTATTTGCATCACACTCAGTGCTTGGAATTCAGGATGTGAATGTTGACCACAGAGTCAGGGATAACACATGTGAAATGCTGAAAAATCTGGTCACTTGATCCATTGCATCTAGGTTCAGTGTATTTTAACAGAAAAACATTAAATGGTTTTATATACAAAGAATGACTTTATAGCTTTCCTTTGTTCCTCTGCCTTTGCCCGTCACATCCTCAGACACTGCACATGCTTGACTTCCTTGGAGTCATTTTGGACTAGAGAAGATGTAACAATGGCATTGGGTTTAGAACAATACATCATATTGGTGGCATCATGAAGGCCATATTTTTCATCAAATAGAAGCAGCAGCAGCATACCATTGCAAATGTAGATCAAGACTACTTAGCATCAGAAACATCAGGTGTTGCCAAATTCTTTGCTGGCTTTGTTTCCAGTGGCCCATATTTAGCAAAGTCTTGGTTTTAGTATATCATTCATGGGAGCTGGAGAGATGGCTCAGGGTTAAAAGCACTGGCTGCTCTTGCAAAGAACCCAGGTTTGGGTCCCAGCACCCACATGGTAACTCACAGCAATCAATAACTCCAGTTCTAGGGGGTCTGACACCCTCTTCTGTCCTCCATGGGCACCAGGCCTACATGTGGTGTACATACATGTAGGTAAACACATTAAAAATAATAAATCTAAGCCGGGCGTGGTAGCGCACACCTTTAATCCCAGCACTTGGGAGGCAGAGGCAGGCGGATCTCTGTGAGTTCAAGGCCAGCCTGGTCTACATAGTGAGTTCCAGGACAGCTGGGGCTACAGGGAGACCCTATCTCAAAAAGACCAAAAATAATAAATAAATAAATAAATAAATAAATCTTGGGCTGGGGAGATGGCTCAGTGGTTAAGAACATTGGTTCTTGCAGAAGACCCAGGTTCTAATCCCAGCACCCACATGGCAGCTAACAACTGTCCATAACTCCAGTTCCAGGGGCTCCAACGGCCTCTTCTGTGTCCTCCAGGCATTGCATGACACAGGTGCACTTACCCACATGCAAGCAATACACTCATACACATAAAATAAAAATAAAAAATAATAAAAAAGTGTTTTAAAAAGTCTGTCATTCATGGTATTTAGTATTTACATGATCTAACTGGTTATAGCTTCAATTTTTTTTTCTTTTATGTGTGTTTTGCTGCCTGTATCTAAGTGTACCACATGTGTGCAATGCCCCTGGAGGCCAGAAGGTATTGCATCCCCCTGGATTACAGACAGTTGTTAGTAGCTACCATGTGCATGCTGGGAACCAAACCTAGGTCTTTTGCAAGAGCAGCAAGTGCTCTTAACCACTGAACCATCCCTCCAGCCCCTAATTTTTTTATTTTAGTTTAGGACCGGACAGATGGGTTAGCAGTTAACAGCAGGTACTCCTTCAGAGGACCCAAGTTCTGTTCCCTAGCACCCATGTTAAACTGCTCATAACTACCTGTCATTCCAGCTCCAGGGGGGATGCATGCCTCTGGGTCTCTGTGGGCACTAGCACTCACATGCATACACACACCCTGACCCACAGATAAAAGTATAAACATTTTAATTATTTTTCGGTATTTGTTTGTTGGTTTTTTTGTTTTGTTTTTTTGAGACAGGGTCTTACTATGTAGCCGTCTGACCTCAGACTCAAAAGAGATCCTCCTGCCTCAGTCTCCTGAGTGCCGGGATTAAAGTAAAGACAGGCGCCACCACACCCGGCTTGTTTTTGTTTGTTTTGTCTTATAAAGGGTCTCATTATGTAGCCCCGGCTGGCCTGGAACTCACTATGTAGACCAGGCTGGCTTCGAACTTTCTGTGGAATTGTGTTTCTTTTGATTTTGTGTTTTTGAGCCGGTGTCTCTACGTAGGCCAGGGTGGCCCTGAATTCACAATCCTCATGCCTCCTGAGTGGCGTGCTTACAGGCCTGGGTCACCGCGCCCAGCTCATTTGTTGTTGCGTTGCTGGGGAGGAAGCCCACCCTCCGCTCTTCCGGAGCGGGCAGCCTACGTACAGCCAACACCCCAACCACCAAAGCTTTTTTAAGCGGCAGGCCCCAGCGCTGCTAACAGAGGAAGTCCCCGCCCCGGTTGCCAGGGTGCTCTGTGGCGTCGTATTCTCATTGGCAGGCGACGGTGGCGCGGCTCCCTGCGGCGGCCATTTCCAACGAGCTGGCGGGGGCGAAGGATGGCGACGCCCCTCGGGTGGTCGCAGGGAGGCTCAGGATCTGTGTGTCTTGCCTTCGACCAACTGCGGGACGTTATTGAATCTCAGGAGGAACTGATCCACCAGCTGAGGAATGTGGTATGCAGCCAGGAGGGCTGGGGGAGGGGCCAGACCGGGCGCTGCGCCGTTGCGGGCGGGGCCAGGCCCGGTTGGATGTAAGGAGCGTGGGTAGAACGCCAGGCGTTGGGCGTCATCCGGAGGAGGTGGGGCTCACCTGGCTGCAGGGAGCGGAACGCAAAGAGTATGGACGCCTTCCTGAACTGTAAATATTTACCGGAGAATTTTACCGTAAATCGGGCTGCGTTCTCTGCCTGCTTGCTGAAAGGACTAGTAGATGTTTGTTGAACCTCAAGTTTTTCCATTTTTACTGGAAATGACTTCACTGACTTCCCAAGCCCTCCGTGTGCACAGAAACCACTGTTGTATATTAAGCTGCACCCCTTCCCAGTGTCAAACGCAGTGCCATGTTGAGCGTAGTAAGCACAAACTTGGCCCTTCGCCGTGTTGATTTAACGGGCCTCCAGCCTTGCTATATCCATTTGTTTTTGCGGTTTCAAACTCCAGCTAACAGGTGCCAAGCATTGCATCTACAAGTTACTCCAGAGCTAGCCAGCTGGAGTTCACGGTTTTTGTAACAATGTTGAGATGTGCTTCCATCTCAAAAAACAAACAAACAAACAAACAAAAAAACCGGGGGCTGGAGAGATGGTTCAGAAGTTAAGAGCACTGGCTGCTCTTGTAGAGGACCCAGGTTTGGTCCCCAGCAGTCACATGATGGCTAATAACCGGTTGTATCCAGGGAATCCAGCGCCCTCTTCTGACCTCCCTGAGCATTACATGCATGCTCGGGGTATACTTACATAGAGGCAAAACACTCATACACATAAAATATAAATAAAAATTTTGAATAAAAGCTTCACATCTACTCACTCTAATGATTATTAGACAACTTCGTCCCTTCTAGGAGGTTAGATGTGGGGAAAGATGAGGACATGCTCTATTAGCTACCCTCAACAAAATGTGTGCTGCTACAGGCTCTGAATTCCCTGAAGGTTCCTGGATCTTTCTGTTGGCCACTCACCTTGGCATGTGTGTTTCCACCATCTGGAACACTTTTCTCTCTACCCATCCTATTTAGTAGTCAGATCTCAGGATTAATGTAACTTTCTCCAAGAGCAGTCCTGACACTTTCCAAAGCTGGCTCAGGGGTCCCCTCTGGACACCACAGTCCCCTGTGCTGTCACCAGAACATATACAGTGTTAAGAGCTAGCTTTGAGCCATCTTCTCCATGAGACTGGGTGCTGCTTGAAAGACTTAAGAGCTGGGCCACAGTTAATCTGTGGAACTGAACTCTCCCTTCCCAGAGCCTATCAAATCCTGGGTGCCCTGGGTATCATCCCATTATCCAGCCTTTGCCCTGGTCCTTAGAGGGCAGCCTTCCCACCCCAGTCACAGTCCCTTCCCTGAGCCTGGCTCTGTTGCAGATGGTTCTCCAGGATGAAAATTTTGTCAGTAAAGAAGAGTTCCAGGAAGTAGAGAAAAAGCTGGTGGTGAGTAGTGGCCTCTGCAGGCTCCTAATCTCCCATTTCCCAAGATCCCTGTGGCTGGACAGAATCAATGAGAAACTCCAGCCCCTGTAGTTAGGCCAGAATCTTCCTGAACCCTGGCTTCAGTGTGCCCCTCTGAGAAAGGGAGCTAGTTAAGGAATCCTAGGAGACCTAAGGTGTCTTGGGATAGAGGTAACCACTGTTCCCTTGCAGGAAGAGAAAGCTGCTCATGCCAAAACCAAGGCTCTTTTGGCCAAGGAAGAAGAGAAGTTGCAGTTTGCCCTCGGAGAGGTGGAGCTGCTGTACAAGCAGCTGGAGAAAGAAAAGCTGGCCTTTGAAAAAGCGTGAGTGAGTGGGCCTCAGGACCAGTTATGGAGGTCAGGGGTCTCATCTTTCTGCCCTCCCCACTCTCTCACCTTAACTTTCCACCCAGGCTCTCCAGTGTCAAGAGCAGAGTCCTACAGGAGTCTAGCAAGAAGGACCAGCTCATCACCAAATGCAATGGTAGGCGGGAAGCCCATGCTGCCCCCCAACTTAACATACACGGGCTCTTTCCTAACAGCCCAGTTCCTGTGTCAAAAGTAGGGTTTTACCCCAACTTCTGCCCCCGCCTGAGGATACAGTCAAGCCCAGGTGGGTCACACCTTCGAAAATGTCTTCAGGGACCAGGCAGGCCACGGAAATGAGGGAAGCAGTCTATGTACAATATTCTTCACAGCCATAAAGGAATGGGCTCGCTCCCATTTTTCTTGAAACATACAACCTTCTTAGTCCACCTTTTGTTTTTTCCCAGTTTTGGTAAGTGTTAGAAATAGTGCACGCTATTCCTAACAGAGCAAGCACAGTCCTTCTGGGAGGTAACCATTAAACTCAGGATCAGGGATTCAGGGAAGGGTGGGGACTGGAGAGACAAGAGCCAAGCCCCCACCCCCCACATTTGTGTGAATGAGGCCTCAGGATTGCCAGATCTTTAAAAAAAGGAATCCAGAAGCCAGCTGTTGTGGAACACACTATAATCCCAGCACTCAGGGAAGTGAAGGCAGAAAGATCAGGAATTCAAGGCCAGTGTGGATTTTATGGGATTTTTGTCTCAAAACAAAAAAAATTTAGAAATGAACTTTAATGAAAGCTTTTTTCTGACTTGTTAGTATAGACAACTAATTTAAGCATTTTTGAAGTATTGTAAAATATGTCTGGGCCACCAGTTTTCAACCCTGCTCTATATACATGCCTTTGACCACTTGCTGTGCTCTGTGGAGCACTCTTGAGGGGCACTTTGAGAGGCAGCTACTTAGTGTCCCTAGCCCTCAGGAACATCTTTCGTTTTCATGGAACACTAAATTTCCCTTAGTTTAAGAAGTAGATAAGAATCCCATACAGGGCATCTGTTCATTCTCTGTAGCAGATCTTTAAAAAAAATTTTTTGAGATTTATTTCTATGTGTATTTGTGTTTTGCCTGTATGATTGTATGTATATTATGTGCATGCAGTGCCCATGGAGGCCAGAAGAGGGCATCAGGTTCCCCTGGAACTGGAGTTACTGTTGTTAGCCACCGTGGAGGTGCTGGGACTGAACCAGGTTCCTCTACAAGAACAACAACTGCTCTTAACTGCTGAGCCATCTCTTCAGCTCCCTTTGTAGCAGATTTTGAGTAGACTAGAGACCAGCCTGAGCCTGAAAGGATCAAGGTCCTTTCTGGTGAGGCTCCCACTTAGGGCCCTGGGCAGTGCTTACATACTACCACACTCTTCTCTTCCTGGTTGGGACTCACTGGAAAATGCCAGTAGGCTGCCATCTTGATTAGGCCAAGTAAGCTGACAGGTAGGTATCACAGATGTTTAAGCAAGGGCACCTGCCAGGCCTCCTGAAGCCCAACAGGTAGTCAGTGTCTCATACCCCAAGGTTCGGGTTCCCCTGGTCCTTTTCAAACCCCCTACCACCTCCCCTACTTCCACCCATAGAACAGGGGTTCTCCCCTGGTATAGCCAGAGACATCCTTCCTCAGGGCATTTCCTTCCAACAAAGATCAGCCCAGTCCCTAGAGCTCTATATCTTAACATGTGTCATGGGGACAGGCTCTGGCTATCTCCCTGCACAATGTCCTGCACCTCTCCAGTGGGCCACAAGCCCATACCTGTACCAGTATGGTAGTAGTTTATTTGTTTGTTTTTTTTTGTTTTTGTTGTTTCTGTTTTTTGAGACATGGTCTTACTGTATAGCCCCAGCTGGCCTGGAACTCACTGTATAGACCATCCTAGGCTGGCCTCGATCTCACAGCAATCTGCCTGTTTCTGCCTGCTGGGATTAAAGGTGTGTGGCAGCCCACTCAACTAGTATAGTGTTATGAACCTCATTTTGACCCATACTCCTGCTTAGTGTCTTGTGCGATTTCAATTTGTTTTTTATACTTACATAGTTCTTTCTTTTTTCTTTTTGGGTTTTGCTATGTAACCCTGGATGGCCTTAAACTTGCACCGATCCTCCTGCCTCTGCCACCAAGTGCTGGGATTACAGGTATGTGCCCAGCTACTCACATAGATCTAATTCTTTTTCCCAAAAGAATTAAAAGGAGCAATTAATCCAGATGAGCTGAATGACCTTGAGAAGGAGGTTCAGTGGTCCTGGTCCCATCATGCAGTGTGCTCTTTGTATTCTCCACACTGTGCCTCTAGGACCAGATGTCATCTGAAACCCTAAATACACCAGCATTTCTGCATTGTCAGTACTTATGTTCTAATTACCCATTTTTTCCTTCCTTCCTTTGTGTCTATGTGTGCACATGTGGTGTGTATGTTTCTACAATGAACATATATATTCAAGGTCCAGAGGTTGAAGTCAGCTTCCTCAATCACTTTCTGCCTTTTTATTTATGTATTTATTTATTTTAGTGTTTTTGAGACAGGGTCTCCCTGTAGTCCCAGGTGGTCTGGAACTTGCTATGTAGACCAGGCTGGCCTTGAGATCCACCTGCCTCTGCCTTCCAAGTGCTGGGATTAAAGGCATGCGCCACCACACCCTGCATCACTCTCTAACTTTTTTAGAAATTTATTAGGCCAGGCATGGTGGTGCATGCCTTTAATCCCAGTACTCAGGAGGCAGAGGCAGAGGACCTGGGTTCAAGTCCCAGTATATATATATAATTTTTATTTTATCCATATGAGTGTATTGCCTGCATGTATGTAAGTGCACCCCTGTCATGCAATACTCATGAAGGTCAGAAGAGGGTGTCAAATTCCCCTGGAATTGGAGTTAGCCAATAGTTGTTAGCCACCATGTGGGTACTAGGAATTGAACCCTGGTCCTCTGCAAGAGCAGCCAGTGCTCTTAACCACCTAACCACTGAGCCATCTCTGCAGCCCTCCTCCACCCTTTTTTGAGGCAGGATCTCACTGTGCAGCACTGGCTGGGCTGGAACTCCCTCTGTAGACCAGGGTGGCCTCTAATTCAGAGATCTGCCTGTCCGTACCTCTTGAGTGCTAGGATTAAAGGCATATACCACCACACCCAGCCATTTTTTTAAGATTTATTTTTATTTTTTGTAATCTATGTATGAATGTTTTGCCAGCATGTATGTACACTTGTGTGTACAATGCCCGTGGAGATCAAAAGAGGGCGTCAGATCCTCTGGAACTGGAATTATGGGTGGTTGTTAGCCACACTGTGAGTACTGGAAACCAAATTTGGGTCCTCTTCAAGAACAGTGCTCTTAACCACTAAACCTATTTTTATTATTTTTAATTGCATGCAAGCATGTGTGTGTGTGTGTGTGTATCTGCATGTGGATATGTGCACGTATGTGCAGGTGCCCAGAGAGACCAGAGGTTTTCAGGGTTGTAAGCCTCCCAACCTGGGTGCTTGGAACTAAATTCACATCACTTACAAGAGCAGTAAGCGCTCTTAACCATTGGGCCATCTCTCCAGCCCTTTTTTTTTTAGGAAAAATTGTTGCAATGATTTTGTATTACAATTTGTGTGTACATGTGTGTGTGTGCACATGAGTGTGTATGTAGGTCTGTGCAAACACAGTGCATGTGTAGAGGATAGAGGAAAACTTGGTCTCAGTTCTTTCCTTCCACTCTGTGGGTTCTAGAAATTGAACCCAAGGTTCTCAGGCTTGACAGCAAGAACTGTTACCTTTTTACCTTGCTGACCCTCTGCCTTTTTTTCTTTCTTTTTTTTTTGTCTTTTTGAGTGCTGGGATTAAAGGCGTGCACCATGACACTGGTCTTTTCTTTTAAATTTGTTACTTTTATTTTATGTGTATAAGTGTTGCCTGTGTAAGTGCATCTGTGTTGTGCAGTGCTGGAGGAGATCAGAAGAAGGCAGTGGATCCTCTGGAACTGGAGTTACAGATGGTTATTAGCCACCATGTGAGTACTGGGACTTGAACCCAGGTCCTTTGCATGCTCTTTAACCGCTGAGCCATCTCTTGGGCCTCTTTTCTTTTTTTTTTTGTTTGTTTGTTTGGGGTTTTTTTTTTTTTGAGACAGAGGCTCCCCTGTAGCCCCAGCTGGCCTCGAACTTGCTGTGTAGACCAGGCTGGCCTTGATCTCACAGAGATCCTCATGCCTCTGCTTCCCAAGTACTGGAATTAAAGGTATGTGCCACCACACTGGCTCTGCTTTTTTGAGACAGGGTCTTGCACTAAAGTTGGAACTCACCAATTTGGCCAAACTGGCTGGCCAGCAAGCCCCAGGGATCCTTCCATCTCAACCTCCCCAGTACTGGGATTACAGGTTCACACAGCTATGCTCATATTTTTATGTGGGAGTTAGGTACCCGAATTTAGGTCCTCATGCTTGCACAGCAAGCACTTTACCAACATAACCATCACCATCTCCCCAGCCCCTACCCTTTTAAAATACGTGTTCATTTGCACGTGTGTACACATGCATATGGAGGCTGGAAGACAACCTCTAGCATCATCCTGAGGAATGTTGTTCACCTCCTTTGAGACAGCGTCTCTCGTCTGTCTGAAGCTCACCAAGTAGGCCACACTGGCTGGCCAAGAGAGCCCCAGGGATCTGCCAGTTTCTGCCTTCCCAGCAGAGAATCCACTGGGATTACAAGCACATGCCACCACACCCAGTATTTAGACATGGGTTCTGGGGGTCAAAATCAGATCCTTCTGCTTGCAAGACAAGCACTTAGCCTACTCTGCTATCTCCTCTAGCCCCTCTCCCTTTTTGAAATGGGTTCTCATACATCCCAGGCTGGCTTCAAGCTCACTGTATAGCCAACAGTGACTTTGAACTCCTGATCCTCTGCCTCCACCTCCCAAGTACTGGGATTACTAGGGTGTGCCACCACAACTGGCATATTTGATTGTTTCTTTTTCTTTTATGGTATTGGGGATAGAACCCAGGGCCTTACATGCTAGGCATGCACTCTGCACTGAGTTACTGAGTCCTTCTCAACCTGCCACTGGAACTCTTTTAACCCCCTGTGTAATATGAATTTTCCAGGGCTCAATGAGGGACAGTTACATAAACGAACACTTTCAGATCCTTGTAGTCACTGGATTTTGACCCAAGACACAAAAATCTCTGTATCCAATGTGTGTTTGACTTGGAGGGAGGCTTTTCAATCACTATTGTACTAGGTGTTCTCCATGCTACTATGGAATAGGGACCATTTATATACATGGGAAACAGGCATCAAAAGGGAGGCAGCTGACCATGGTAACCTTTCCTCATTGGTAGGAGCTTTACTGACAATAGCCTTATTTTGTTCTCATCCTTTCCTGGTTCCATCCCCCGCTCCTTTTTTTTTTTTTATTTTGTGGTACAAGAAATAAAAACATGGTCCCATACATGCTAGGTAACTATTCAATCACTGAGCCACCTCAGCTGAAGCTCTTGAGTTTTTTTGGTTTTTGGTTTGGAGAGGGTTTTTTTAGATAGGGTCTCTCTATGTTGCAGTAGCTGGCCTGAAACTTGCTATGTGGATCAGAATGGCCTCAAACTCACAGAGATCTGCTTTCCTCTGCCTCTTGAGTGCTAGAATTAAAGGCATGTACTACCACACCCAGACCTTAAAATTTTTTAACTTTTTTAAATACAGGGTCATGTGGCCCAGACTGGCCTCAAACTCAGTAGGATAGCCTTGGACTTAATTCTACCTCCCAAGTGCTAGGATTACAGGCATGGGCCATCATTCAGTTTAATTTCTGAGTCTTAACTCATCCCTAGGGAGCTGTCTGGTGGGGTCAAGTAACTCATCTCCCACCATCCCAGAGGCCCTATAGCGTAGGCTGGACACTCAGTCTACCCTCAGTAGATCTGGTTGAACTGAGATGGCCAAACTTGGTGATGTTTCTTGTCTTAGTCCCTTAGGGGACATCTTCATTCACTCCACAATCTGTGTAGTATTCATCTACTGTAAGCCAGGCTCTGCTTTAGGTCAGGAATAACAGTGATAAGAAAAAAGCCTCTGTCCTTATGGACCTTACATCCTAAATGGAGAAAAGATGAATGAGTAAAATACGGAGTACATTAAGTATAAGCATAAGGAAAAAGGAAAGGGAATAGGAAGTACTGTGAAGGGTTGTAATTTCTAGACCAAAGTGTAAAGACCTGCTACAGTGGAGGGCATGAGCTTTGGCAGGACCACCTGGGGACTTGTGCCTTCCCTCACCCAAGTGAGGTTCAGAATAGAGTGATAAAGTCACTGATGCAATCACAAGACATTGTCCTCACTCCCAAGACCCCATAATAAGCTTGCTAACATGGCAGAGTCTGGTGGTGTAAGCCTATAATCCCAGCTGTTCAAGAGGCTCAAAAGTTTAAGGCCTGCCTGGACTACAGAGTGAGTTTAAGCTACATGGGTCAATGTAATGAGACCCTGACTCAAAAACAAGTAGAGGGCTGGGGATATAGCTTAGTAGTAGAGCACTGGCCTAGCATATGTGAGGCCTTGGGTTCAATCTCCAGCACAGAAAAATGAACTCACTCATACTAAAGTACTGACTACTGTTTGTACAGACTCCCTGGGCAGGGAGAGTTAAGTTCTGAAAAGCTCCACAAGGAAGGTATTAGCTCAGGAGGGGCCTGAGGGATGGGACCACCCCTCCTCCATGCCTCTCTCCCCTACAGAAATTGAGTCTCACATTATAAGGCAAGAAGATATACTTAATGGCAAAGAGAATGAGATTAAGGAGTTGCAGCAAGTTATCAGCCAGCAGAAACAGATCTTCAGGTGAGGGGCCGGGCCAGGCTGGGGGTTGTTGATGGAAGTGGGGAGCCTGATTTCTGGCCCCTACCCAGGGCTGTCCAGCCTACAACCAAGCCGGCTCCATTTCAGGGAATCACATGTCTGACTTCTGGATTCAGAAGCAGCAAGAGAACTACATGATTCAGGTGCTGAACCAGAAGCATAAGAAAGCCTCTGGGACATGTCAGGCCCACAGCTGTCAATGTCCCAGGGGAAAATAAAATGGCACTTTCCTTCCTGTTCTTTGTAATACCCAACTTATACATTCTCTGCTCTGGGGAGCCCTTTGGGGCCTTTCACCCCTCCAGAGACGGGGCAGAAAAGGTACTAGTTTCTTGGTCTGTCTGCATTCTTGAGAGAATCGAGGCACTGGGGGCTAGATGAGGGACAGGTCTTGGACAATCATTTGCCCTGCCACTTGGAAGGAGATGCCTCTCAAGTCTCCAGCCCCTGCTGCTCCTCTCGCTCCCTTGGGAGGTGGTAGGGTCCATGGGAATGGAAGTGGAGCTAGGTCTTTGTAGTCAGTAGATACTATGGCTTGCTTGCTTTGGATATTTAATCCTTTCCCACATAAACAGCCTTGGTTATCCCAGTTAACATCTTACCTGGACTCCAATAAATTTGATTTTCTCATGTTGGCTACAGAGCAGGTTGGGCTGTATGTGTGTATGTGTATGTATGTGTGTGTGTAGAGCTATGACCAAAGTATGTGTGCGTGTGTGTGTGTGTGTGTGTGTGTGTGTGTTTCTTGGTCTGTCTGCATTCTTGAGAGAATCGAGGCACTGGGGGCTAGATGAGGGACAGGTCTTGGACAATCATTTGCCCTGCCACTTGGAAGGAGATGCCTCTCAAGTCTCCAGCCCCTGCTGCTCCTCTCGCTCCCTTGGGAGGTGGTAGGGTCCATGGGAATGGAAGTGGAGCTAGGTCTTTGTAGTCAGTAGATACTATGGCTTGCTTGCTTTGGATATTTAATCCTTTCCCACATAAACAGCCTTGGTTATCCCAGTTAACATCTTACCTGGACTCCAATAAATTTGATTTTCTCATGTTGGCTACAGAGCAGGTTGGGCTGTATGTGTGTATGTGTATGTATGTGTGTGTGTAGAGCTATGACCAAAGTATGTGTGCGTGTGTGTGTGTGTGTGTGTGTGTGTAGAGCTATGACCAGAGACTTCAAACACTGGGTGGTTTACAGGACCACAGGGAATCTGGGAAACCTGATACCATCAGATACCAAGAATATTATACTGTGTATATTATGTGTTATCCATACAAATCACATTTGCACCTTCTAACACCCCCCAAAAGAAGTCTTCACAAACAAGAGGTGGGAAAATGACAAAGCTTTTTTAATGGTGGGGAAACAGAGGAAGGGCTATGGGCTGCTCAATTCGTTCAGGCAGCAGGACTGCATATGATGACAGGCTAGATCCTCTCAAAAGCCATCAGTAGTGTGCCCCTAGGTGATCATGGGAAACACTGGCAGGGGACCCATGAGTCTAAGATTTGTCAAATCTAGCCTGGTCAATGTGAGGATGACTGCAAAGGAGGGGCCAGTGTTCTTGCTTTGGGGCCAGCTGGGGCCTGAGTCATAGCAGGACCTTGAAGCCAGAAGTTTAAGGACAAGTTGGTGCACATTGTCATAAGACAATGACAGGTGGCAGCTGCTTCCCTACCAGGGAAAGAATGTTGTGGGGGCCTGAATAAGCGCTTTGTGAGCCTGGGGCTTCCTACAAAAGTTGGTAGGAAGGGTGTTCTGAGCACTAAGGCAGCTTGTGAAAGCTAGCTAGGGATCGATGATCACTTCAGCTCTTACCTTAGGCCTCACTAAGGGTAGTGGGTCTAGCCAGTACCTTCCTGAGGCCTCAACTTTTAGAGTGAGGAGAGTCCTCTAATTACTCTCCTTATCCAAAAGTTGTGTGGGGCTGTGATAAAAGTTAAGGAAGTTTATGAGCTGTAACTGACCAAGCCAAGGGGGAGTTTCCTTAAGGTGACAAGAGTTGGGGATGATGATACTGCAAGATCTGAGTTCCCTGGCCTAAAGGTCTAGTTTCCTGGCTGGCACTGTGAACCACAGGCTAGCCCTTGATCTCCATCTCAGGTAAGACCCCACAGGGCCAAAGTTTTCTCACTTATGATAGGTGGAGTTGGGTCTAGCTGCTGGCTCCTTTCCAATGTCAGGCTTGCCTTCCTCTCACCTGCCTGTTAATCAAAGCCTGGAGTCCTACCGAGGCGGCACTCCACTGGTGCCTAGGGGCTTCATCCCTGTAGGGCTCAGGATTTACGTCTCTTGCTCCCAACGCCTCTGGCTCTAGAGTGGACGCTGGCGCTTTAAGACACTTTGACCCCAAGGCATCCCAGGCGGGGCGGGGACAGTGCAGGCACCACCAGCAGAGGCACTGCGCGGGAGGCAGTTCTAGGTGTTCGGCCCACCATGCTGACCACGCTCGCCCGGCCAGCCCTTCCTGGGCTCTCAAGGCGGCTACCTGTCGACACTGCGCGGCGTCAGGACTCCTCTGGTTCGTCTGGCTCCTATCACACAGCTCCGGGTTCACCGGAGCCCCCGGACGTTGGGCCGGACGCAGAAGGCCGGGCGAATTGGCTCTGGGTGGCCCCTGGGCGGGGGGCGGGCTCACAGCCTCTCCTGTCCGTCAGCGCCCAGAATAGCCGCCAGCAGCACTGCTCCGGCTCGGGTTTCCCACGAGGCCCGGACTCCGGGCCGCCGCCAACCCGGCCCCAGCTGCGCATGCTGCCGTCGGGGGAGATGGAAGTCATCTTCGGAGCCCCGCCGCTGTTCAGCCGCTCCGACGCGGAGGATCTCGAGGTGCAACAGCTCACGGTGCCCGCCTTCAGGAATCCCTCACTGCCGGGGTCAGCATCTCCTGTCCCCGTCTCGCCGCAGCCCCAGACCCCCGACGGGGGCTCTCGCTGGGCCACCTACCTGGAGCTGCGGCCCCGGGGGCCGAGCCCTGCAGTCTCGGGGCAGTTCGAGTGTGTAGAGGTGGCATTGGAAGAGCACTCCGCGCCTGTTAGGCCGCGCACCGTGCCGAAGCGTCAGATCGAGCTGCGTCCACGGCCCCGGAGTCCCTCACAGGAGACCGGAGCGCCGCACCCCCGACTGCTCCTGCGCACCGGCTCCCTAGACGAGTCGCTGAGTCGCTTGCAGGCCGCTGCCGGCATCGTGCAGGCCGCGCTGGCCAGAAAACTGACCCCTGCAGTCCTGGCCCCAAGCAAAGCCACTTTTAGATCCACGGGGAAGCCAGAGCCTACGGCTCAAACTGCACGCAACACTCGCGTGGTCCAAGAAGAGGCCAAAGCTCGGGCACCTCGTGCACACGACAGTTCGGCCCCCTCCAGAGCCCCACGACCTTGGCCCAGCCTACGAGAGCGTGCGATTCGGCGCGACAAGCCGGCCCCCGGGACTGAGCCGCTTGGTCCAGTTAGTTCCAGCATCTTTCTGCAGTCAGAGGAGAAACTCCAGGATGCGCGCAACCAGGAACCCAAGATTCAGTTCCCTCATGAGATTCCTGATCGAACCATCCCGAGGGCACACAGTCCACCTTTCCAACCTAGAGCCTCCTGTGTGGTTCCCAGTAGGGATGTGCGGCCGAGAAGCCAGTCTCCTCCATGGCAGTCTCCAAATGGGGCCATACAAGGTCCTCGCTGCCCGTCTCCCCAGAATCTCTCCCGGCCACACAGGACTGTTTGGAGAGTGAGTAGCCCATCCTTCCCTGAAGGATACTCTGCGTGGGAAAATCGGAATGCCGCCGTCAAGGAAAACGTCAGCAGGAGCCCTTCCCCTCCACCTCTTTCCCTGAGGACTCAGGGTGTTGCTAGAGCCAGGAGCCCGTCTCCTGAAGCTCCTTCTCAGTGGAAAGTTCCGCATCCGACAGGTGGGGATGCAGCAGAGTGGTATAGAGACCAGTCCGCGCCAGCCTTGCTCCAGTGGGAGTCACCAGATCGCCCTACAGGAAAGGGTAGTCCATCACCTCGAGAGACATGGAGTCCTACTATGCAGGGGTCGTCGATGGTATTAACGCAGGGAGCTACGAATGGTCTCGCTCAGGAGCTGGAGCGGCCTACACCATCAGCACACGCGACTCCAGAACTAGCAGAGGTACAGAGTCCACCCACACGGGAGAAACCGGATGCTGCCTTCCGAGGCAGTCAGCCATTGCTAGAGGTAGATGCACCTGAGCGGCCCCCAAGTCATCTCGTAAGCATCCGGGATGACGATGTGCGCCCTGAAGCCTTGGGCGCGGGAGAAGAGGTTTCAGGACGCCGGCACTCCACCATTCCGCGGCCGCGCGACGTGCGCAAGATAGTTAAGACCACGTTCGCGCCAAGCTTTCCTGCGGGGACCCAAGGCTCAGGGCGCCCAGCGCCTCCTGTCGACACCTGCGGGGAAGAGGTCTACGGCTCCAAAATGCAGGAGCCCCCTGCGCTGGAGCCCCGCGCGCCGGCTCACTACACTTCCGTCTTTCTCAAGGACTTTCTGCCGGTAGTGCCGCATCCCTACGAGTCTCCAGAACCTTTGCTCCAGGCAGTCCCCAGGGACGCCTCGCAGTCCAGCAGGGTCCCGAGACGAAGGGCAGAGAACAGCACGGCGAAACCCTTCGCACGCAGTGAGATCCGCTTGCCCGGTGCCCTGGCCTTGGGCCGGCGGCCTGAGAGAACACCGGGAGTCCGAGGGCGCGGTCCTGGGGGAAAGAACCGGGATGCTGAGGCTCAGTGCCTAGTCCCGGACCGCGAGGGTCGGACCAGCTCGGTAGGCACTGCTCGCATCACCACGCAGCAGTCTGCTCTAGCAGGGATGCGACCGCCCCGCCCCGGCTCCCCGCAGGCGTGCCCCAACTCGAGCCCGGGCAAGGCACCCAAACTGGAGACACCTCCTACGCCCCCAGAGCCGGCAGCCGCCGTCCTGGCGGCCCTCCAGCAGGAAGCTCAGGCGTCGGCGACCAGGACCGCCGGGCCCCAGCCGCGAGCTGCCTCGGCGCCTCCCACGGATCGGCTCCCCCCTCCATCTTCCCAGGGGATGCGGAGGCCGCAAGGAGCCGCGCCCGCCGGGAAGGTCCTAGTGGACCCGGAGAGCGGTCGTTACTATTTTGTGGAGGCGCCGCAGCAGCCAAGGCTGCGGCTTCTCTTCGACCCGGAAAGCGGGCAGTATGTGGAGGTGTTGTTGCCGTCCTCGTCCCCAGGGCCACCACGCCATTCCTACACCCCGTTGGCCATCGGGCCTGGCCTCTACCCGCCCGTCTATGGGCCTGTATCTGGCTTGTCACTGCCTCCTTCCCCAAACCTGCCGGCTCTCGGCAGCTCCCAACTACCCTGGGCCCCTGAGACTGGGCCTTTAGATGGAATGCATTACATGCCTGTGAGCGGGACCCGCAGTCCGGCTCCACCGCTGCTATTCTGTGCCCCGCCCTCCAGCTCTGGACCCATCCAGCCCAGCAAGGGGTTTCCCTTGTGAAACCCCAAGGCGTGATCCCCATGGAGTTGGGACCCCTAGATGGCTTTTGGAAGTTCTGGTTCCCAGTCCCATGTACTCATTTATTCCCATCAACTCTTTTCTTTGGTCAGTTCCTCTAGTCATCAGACTAGAAGTGACTTTAAGAAAATGTATCTGATACCTGGGCTGATGGTGCTGGAGCTCAGGAAGTGGTTGCCTACTTCCGGTTCCCAAGCATTCCCAGGTGTGGTGTATCTGCGTATGTAGGCAGGCAAGTATGTCACAGTGAGAAGCCAGCCCGAAGAGGTGTTGGGGTTTCCCAGGATAGGCCATATGGGAGCAGCAGAAACAGGGCCACCTGTTGTGGTAAGATGTTTGTACCTCCCTGACGGTGGGCCCAGCCGATGCGGAGCAGGGCAGTGGGTGCTGCTGTGATGGAGAGGGTCGGGATTTGAGATCTGGCCTTGGAGGCTATGGGAGAAGCAGTTAGTGTGGCCCCAGGCCAGGCTTTGTGGGAGAAAGGGAGCTGTCAGGACAGTAGGTGGAAGTAGAGCTAGGAGCTCTTTAAGGGCTTGGAAGGTCAGCATTAAATTAGAGGTGGGAGGACTGGAGTGAGGTGGTCCCCGATTGCTGTGTCCCTGTAAGGTAGAGGAGAAGAAAAGACAAAGGAACTTGCAACTCAACGACAGCACAGTCTGTTTGGGAAAAGGCCTGCAGAAGGGTGGTCTCTAGTGTGAGAATCAGAGAGCCTACAGTCTGCCTTCAGACTGGGTAGTTGTAGGGCAGAAGGGAGAAAGATTGAAATTTTTCCTTTTTGGCTCTGTGTTGGCTGTTGCTATGGGTAGTTAGGGAAATATGGTAAGTGGTGAATTAAAGGATGTCAGGTGGCCAATAAACATTTTTCTTGGCCAGTCATTACTTGAGGTCAATAGGACAGGAAGGACAAGAATCTAGTAAAATAAGTTACTTTAGTTTTGGAAATTGTCATTGTTTAATCAAAATGGAGATTTACAAAATGGTGTGACCAGGGATAACAGTCCAACAGAGAACCTAGCTCCTCCTTCCTTCTGCCTCAGTGTCTGTTTTCTCCAGACTCCCAGAGCTCAGCTAGCTCATCCTGAAGGTGGGGGACTCAGGCATCCCAAACAGGCAAGTGAAATGAATCACCAGGAATGACGGGGAGAAAGGTTGGGCTGTTGTCCCAGGGGAGCCTCTTACTCTGGGTGGCTGCAGGGTGGGCTGGGACTGATATAGGAGGGATGTTCCTGTGTGGAGTAGGCCAGAGGGGCCTGATACTTGAGCAGATTCTACTCTGCATGCACAACAATGCCCAGAGAGTGGCTGACCCTGCAGGCTGGTCAGAGCATGGGAAAGACCCCCAAACCTGTGCTCCAACTGCCCTGGGCCAGGGGAAAGCTGAGGGAGCTGAATGTGTTCTCCATGAGACAGAGGTGGTCTGCATGGGGGTCTGGGTATAATTTTTAACCTAAAATGACTGGGCCTTGCTGGAGGGGGTGTGATGTGAAGTATTTGGAGGACAGTTCCCATTAGAAGCAGTGTTAGGGTTGAGGATTGATATCTTTCTGATTCCAAGCTTATTCAGGCCAAGATCCCTTGGAGCCTCTATCAGCCTTGCCCTGGACTGGAAACTAAGAAACTGAGTCAGAATGACCTGGACATCTCTACCAGAAGCATTGGTCTCAATGGCATAGAGGGACTTGGGCCCACCCCTGGGTTCTTCACCTAATCCTGGTGTGCAATAAACGGCTGACCATGGAACCATGGTGGCTGAAATGATAAACTGGTGTATGGTCCTAATTTCCTACTGCTGCCTCTTAACACCCTCCACAAAATGGAAAGTTCCATGTCTGGCTCTAGCCAGGTAGAGGGGACACTAGGGTTGGGGAAAGAGACCATGTGTGATCTCAAATTCTATGGTCTCTCAGTCCCTGTAAATGTTCCTAGACTGGCAACCACATCCATGGGCACATTCCTCCTGGTGGCTCAGTGGCCAGTGGGCTTTGGGGGAGCATTCTTGACATGGTTCCTCTAACTGGAAGATTTGTCACTTCTTTCTGAGCCTTTGAATCCTCTGTGACAGAATAAAAATGACTGTAACCAACCACCCTCCCACAAAATGTTCAATACAGTGCCTGCCACTTGGTCAGGTCACTGACCAAATGAGATCCTTCAGCCCCTATGTGTCCTTGCCCAGCCCCAGTCCCTCTCCTTGCCTCATCGTCCCATCTGTGAAATGGAGTCAAGTCAGCCGGAGCCAGGGTCCTGCTAGAGAAACAGCACACGTGGCATCTCCGGGGCCTTGGGGGAAGGGCAAGAGGATGGGTGAGGTGTCAGTTCTCTATTGGCCTAGGCCACAGGCATTGCACTTGTACATCTGCACCCCAACCATAGCCCATGCTCCATGAAGTGACTCCAGAGGCCATGAGGCTGCCCCTGCCACTTGTGCTGCTGTTGGGGTGCAGGGCTATCCTGGGGGAACTTGGGGCTTCGTTTTCAGCTACTGCCCCACAGCTGGATGATGAGGAGAAGTACTCGGCCCATATGCCTGCTCACCTACGCTGTGATGCCTGTCGGGCTGTGGCCTACCAGGTGAGTCCTCCCCCTCCCCCTTCTCAGCAGTCCTCTGTCCCTGCTCAGACCCCTCCACCTACCTTAGATTCCACCATTGGCCTTTAATCCTAAACCCTCAGCACCAATCTCAAGATAAGGTCAGAATATTGCCAGACCCACCTCTCCTGAGTTGCCGTGCTTCAGCTGGTTTACATATCTGCCTAGCTAACAAAGAGCAGACAGTCTAGGATGTCTGACATTATCTGGACACCACAGGGACTCACATCCTCATAGACTGCTCTCTGCCTGCACCCATCTTTAGATCTTGATTCCCTCCCCAAACCTCTGGGATGCCTTTACATACGTTGAGTATATGTGTGCCTGAGTACATGAGCACACACTTGCCCCTGTTGAGCATGTCTGTGTGTCTGTGTATCTATATATGCATCACTTGTGAGTACATGTTGGAGACTGGGCTCTGGTTATTTTATTTATTTTATTATTATTATTATTATTATTATTATTATTATTGTTGTTGTTATTATTATTAATTATTGGCTTTTCTCATTCCCATGGTTTAAAATAGCATGTGCTACTGAGCAAGTGTGCCCTAGAGAGGGGCCTGATCTTCCTTTCAGCATTTCCTCCTCCACCCCCAGGAAAGTTGAGCTTGCCTATACTGGCCCAGTCTCAGCTTTGCAGGCCTAGAGCAGGGGCCCTGCAGCCTGCCTCACAGGTGCTTCCGGCTCAAACAGCTCCCTTGCCACCCCATTCTCCCCAGAGACTTGGGTGCCTGTCCTTCCCTCCTTCCCCCAGTTGACCAGCAGTTCCAAAGTCATGGCTCCAGCACCTCCTCATTTCAGATATGGAAACACCTGGCAAAAGCAGAGGCCAAGTTTCATGCTCCAGACTCCAGTGGGCGGCAGGAGCTGAGTGAGTCTATATACATGGATGTCTTGGATCAGAGCTGCTCTCAGAACTGGCAAGAGTGAGTTGCCGATCCAGCCCCTGCAGGCTTTCTTCAGGGGAAGGGCTAGTGGGTGCAAACCTCCACCTGCCCACTCATCCACATGCCCGTCCCACAGGGAATCTGGCCTCAGGAAGAAGGTTGCCTGGGATGAAGTCTAAGCAGGAGGCTGGGAGCAAGTGGGAGAGTAGATGGCTAACAGAAAGGTCACTATATAACCTTGGGCCAGGGATTTAGCCTGTCTAAACTCAGTAAATGCCCAGTGTACCCAGCTTGGTATAGAAGCAGGTCCCTCAGTGGCCAACACCCCCCCCAATGATCCTATACCCTTTCCTCCCTCTGCCATCAGCTATGGGGTCCAAGAAGTAAACCAGGTGAAACGTCTCATGGGCCCAGGACTTGGCCAAGGACAAGAGCCAAGCATCACTGTGATGATCACTGGGGGACCCTGGCCCACCAGGTAATGACATGGGTCAGGGATGGAGCCCCTGGAGCTCTGGTTTGCCCCCCCTCCCCAACTTCCCTGTGCAGGGCAGAGTTCAAGATGCCTGTTATTCCCTTAGGCTTTCCACGACATGTTTCCACTACTTGGGAGAGTTTGGAGAAGACCGGATCTATGAGGCCCACTGTCAAGGCCTTGGGGCTCTAGAGGCACTGCTGTGTGGGGGCACCCAGGGGTCCTGCTCAGAAGAGGTCTCAACTACAAGGGAGGAGCTTTAGTCTAAAACTCTTTTTGCCCCTGAGGGCAAGATGGACACCTCTGGATTTTCCCTATTCTTTTATTCTTTGTAGTTTTTTTTTTTTTTTTTTTTTTTTTTTTTTTTTTTTTTATTTTTTTTTTTTTTGTTTATCATATATACTCACTATGTAGACCAGGCTGGCCTTGAACTCACAGAGATCTGCCTGCCTCTGCCTCCCAAGTGCTGGGATTAAAGGCATGTGCCACCATGCCCAGCTTGTAGTTGTTTTGAGACAGGGTCTTACCATGTAGCCCAGGCTGACCTCCAACTTGTGACAGTTCTCGAAAGTGCCATGATTATAGGCCTGAGTCACCATGCCTAGCTCCCCAATTTCTTTCTATTAGTAGTGGTGGGCAGGGGGGCCCCTGATAGGCAGGGGAGCCTGGCTCATGCTGACAGATTCCTTTCTTCTCCATCCCACCCCAGAACATGGGGGCTGGGGAGGTACAAGGCTGTCCTCTACTTACAAATAAAACTCAGTGACCTTGACTCCTCTCTATAAAGGTGTTTGGGGATGGGGGAGGGGGCAGACATCCGTGTCTCTATTGAAGTCTCTACAGAGGGTCAAATACACATCACTTCACCCCTCTAGAGGTCAGAGAACATTGTTGGAAATATAAGCAAACTAGGAAAGGACCTGTAATTCTGAGAGAGACTGCACAGACGAACACCACATATTGATGGCTAGCTAGCTAGGAAGCTGGCAGTCAGCGAGGACCCCGTGGAGAGGCAGGGCAGGGTTTATAAAGTTTAAAACCACAATTACATCATGACAGGGGTAAAGCCAATAACCATCGTTACATCAGATCACCATAGTTACACCAGACCAGGGGCAGGTCAGTTAACAAAGAGATTTTCAATTAACAAGTTTGGTTAGGAAAAAAACATGTTTCTCTGAATGCAGAAAACAATGGGCTCCACAGAGATGCAGGTACAGCTGGGAGGGAGGACATGCTATCTGGACATGCTACCTGGTTACTTGTAAGTTTCCCAGTATTGTTGAAACAATGTACTTCCTGAAACTACATGCATGAGACAGTCTGCCTGGCTGGCTGCAGTGGGAATGGCTGGGCAAAAACACACGGTAAAGCAAAAGTCAGCTAGAACAAAATGGAGCTAGTTTGGCCATTTCAGGACCCAGTCACAAGTTCAGGGCCAAATAGCCCATATCTTTGATCCCTCAGGAGGGAAAGCAAACCTGGGAAAAGCATGTGAATTCCATGCTATCTGTGTCCACTCAGACAATAGAGGCACAGGCCAAGTAACAGACTGAGTAGGGGCAGGCCTGGAAGGGGGTTCAGACTTTGAAGGGCTGCAATATCAGTTGCTGGAGGAATGGGGATGTCTCAAGCAAACCTGAACTTCCAGGCCCTGGGAGCTGCCCTGGAGCCCTAGTTCCCCAAATCTCACTTGCCCTGGGATCTACATAGTGTATCCTTCTTCCCTGTCTCTTAACCCAGAAAGAACCCACAAATACCAGGAGAGCCAGGGCCTAGGTTGCTGGCTGGGGCTCAAGAGTATGAGATGTGGGCAGGTGTTGTGATGAGAGCCTGGTGATCCTGTATTTTTGTACATACAAGCAGGCAATATACTCATACACATCAAATAAATAAAAATAATAAATCTTTAATTTAATTAATTAATTTTTTTAGTCTTTCTTGAGACAGGGTCTCCCTGTAGTCCTAGCTGGCCTGGAACTCACTCTGTAGACCAGGCTGGCCTCTAACTCATAGAGATCCATCTGCTTCCCAAGTGCTGGAATTAAAGGTGTGAGCCACCATGGCAGGAAATAAATAAAATATTTTATTTCTTTATTTTTTGGGTCTTTTTGAGATAGGGTCTCCCTGTAGCCCCAGCTGGCCTGGAACTTACTATGTAGACCAGGCTGGCCTTGAACTCACAGAGATCCA
>NW_008347555.1:1244363-1249226 GCF_000622305.1 Nannospalax galili
ATAATAATTTAAACCAGGCATGGTGCACATACCTTGAATCCCAGCACTCGGGAGGCAG
The DNA here is from genome assembly GCF_000622305.1 of Nannospalax galili. Taxonomy (NCBI): domain Eukaryota; kingdom Metazoa; phylum Chordata; class Mammalia; order Rodentia; family Spalacidae; genus Nannospalax; species Nannospalax galili. Next base: position 1,244,422 of record NW_008347555.1, read on the forward strand.
AGGTAGGCAGATCTCCATGACATAAAGGCCAGCCTGGTCTACGTAGAGAGCTCCTCCAGTCCAGCTGGGTGGCTGCAGGAATTCTCTGTCTCAAAAGACACACACACACACACACACACACACACACACACACACAATTGAAAAATGAACTCCTGGGGGGCTGGAGAAATGCCACAGTGGTTAAGAGCATTCACTGCTCTTCCAGAGGACCCAGGTTTGGTTCCCAGCACCCACCTGATCAGCACCCACATGGTCCTTTAACTCCAGTTCCAGGGGATCTGACACCCTCTTCTGATCTCTGCAGGCACCAGGCACACATATGGTACATTCACATATATGAAGCAAAACAGTTATACACATAAACTAAAAATAAATAAAACCGCCAGGCGTGGTGGTGCACGCCTTTAATCCCAGCACTCAGGAGACAGAGGCAGGTGGATTGTTGTGAGTTCAAGGCCAGCCTGGTCTACATAGTGAGTTCAGGTCTCCTGGGACTACAGGGAGACCCTGCTTCAAAAAGACAAAAAAAACCAAAAAACAAAAAAACCAAAAACCTTTTACTATGTAGCTCTGACTGGCCTGGAACTCTTTTTTGTCATTTTGAGACAGGATCTCCCTGTAGCCCCAGCTGACCTGGAAGTGACCATGCAGACCAGGCTGGCCTTGAACTCACAGTGCTCAGCCTGGCTCTGCCTCCTAAGTCCTGGGATTTTATTTTATTTTTTGTATGAGACTATTGCCTGCATGTATGTAAGTGCACCACTTGTTGTGATGCCTGAGGAGGTCGGAAAGAGGGTGGTGAATTCCCCTGGAACTGGAGTTACAGATGGTTGTTAGCCACCATGTGGGTGCTGGAATTCAAATCTAGGTCCTCTGCAAGAGCAGCCAGTACCCTTTACCATTGAGCCATCACTCCAGCCCCAAAAATGGACTTTTTATTTTTATTTTAATTTTTTTGGTCTTTTTGAGACAGGATCTCCCTGTAGCTCCAGCTGCCTGGAACTTGCTCTGTAGTCCAGGCTGGCCTCGAACTCACAGAGATTCACCTGCCTCTACCTCCCAAGTGCTGGGATTAAAGGTGTGTGCTGCCACGCCTGGCTTTTTAAAAATATTTTATTATTTTTATTTTATGTGTATGAGTATATTGCCTGCATGTATGTGAGTGCACCCGTGTTGTGCATTGCCACAGAAGTCAGAAGAGGGCTTCGGATTCCCCTGGAACTGGAGTTAAGGACGGTTCATAGCCACCAAGTGGGTGCTGGGAATTGAGCCTGGGCCCTCTGCAAGAGCAGTCAGTCAGTGCTCTTAACTGCTGAGCCAACTCCCCAGCCCCCAAAAATGGACTCTTAAGGAAGTTCCGGGACAATTTTTTTTATAAGAATCAGTAAGACAGCAAGCAGCTGCCAGAGGCAGGAGATGGAGAAAAGGAAAAGAAAAAGTCATGCTTCTTAAGGTCCAAGAAAGTAGGCAGGTTTGGCAGTGGAGGTCGGCAAGCTGCTGCGTGGTAGGAGGAAGGCCTCAGAGAGCAAGTAAGAAGTAGAGTGCTGGGGAACCCTAGGCTTTTGGCCGGGATCCAAAAGAACAAGAGAAGGAAAAAAGGTTTCCTGAGTTAGGACTCAGAAAAGGAGACCGGATGGGGATGAGGGACCAAATCCCTAACAAGCAGAAAGGACCATGGGTAAGTAATAAAACTGGCACACTTTCTGATTCTTCTTGGTCTGAGACAAAGGCCTGGGGGTTCCTCCTCTAGCCAGCAGGGCCCCTTTTCTGGCTGACTGGTCTAGACTTTCACATAAAACTCAGGCCAGACCTGGACATATTTCAGCTTGGAGCTATGACTATCAATTAGGTCTCTGTTTATGTTGACCAATCCAAAATTAGGGGAGGGGGACCTGCCCCTTACCACCAAAAAGACACTTAAAAGACCCAAACTGTCCAGGATCTTTTTTTAGTTTTTCTCTCAATGTGAATGTATATTTTTCTTTCTCTTTGTTTGTTTTTGAGACAGGGCCTCTCTATGTAGCCCTGGTTGACCTGGAACTATGTAGACCAGACTAGCCTTGAACTCACAGAGATCTGCCTGCATCTGCCTCTGCCTCTGAGGTGCTGGGATTAAAGGCATGTGCCACCACACCTGGCATGTTTCGTTACTTTTTTTTTTTTGGTCTTTTTGAGACAGAGTCTCCCTGTAGCCTTAGCTGGCCTGAAACTCACTGTTTAGACCAGGCTGGCCTTGAATTCACAGAGAGTGCTGGGACTAAAGGTGTGTGCCACCATGCCCAGCCATGTTTCTTTACTTTTAATAAAGTTTGTTACCTGTTGCTTTCTGCTGTGTCTGAGATTTTTCATGCCTTTCAATTCTTTAATTGGCAGAGAAAATAAACTAGATCAAGAACCCCAGAAGTTAACAGGAAGGCACCAAGGGACTTAACTTCTGGGAGGGATAAGCACATTGTCTCATTAAGCAGATAATTATTCCTCTGTCTCCTTGGCCGTAGGTGAATTAGCCTTTCTGAGGGGTGGTCTGTTGACCAGTGATTGACAGGCTCAACTAGATTAACTCTTTTTTCTTCTTTTTTTTTAAAAAATATTTTATTGCCAGACGTGGTGGCGCACGCCTTTAATCCCAGCACTCGGGAGGTAGAGGAAGGAGGATCTCTGTGAGTTCAAGGCCTAGAAGAGCAGTCAGTGCTCTTAACTGCTGAGCCATCTCTCCACCTCCTGCTTCAAAAAGACAAAAAATATATATATTTTATTTATTATTTTTATTTTATGTGTATGAGTGTATTGCCTGCATGTATGTGAATGCATTCATGTTGTGCAATGCTGTGGAGGTCAGAAGAGGGCTTCGGATTCCCCTGAAACTGGAGTCAAAGACAGTTCATAGCTGCCATGTGGGTGCTGGGGATCCAACCTGGGTCCTCTGCAAGAGCAGTCAGAGCTCCTCTTTCTTCTTAATTACATCTATTCACTTGTGTGTGTGTGTGTGTGTGTGTGTGTGTGTGTGTGTGTACTTGTGAAGGTGAGAGGACAATTTGCAGGTTTTTGGCAGCAAGTGCCCCCACCTGCTGAGCCATCACTGTTGGCCCTGGATTAACACTTAAAGGAAGAAACAATAGGTAAAATTCTAATCTTTGGAGCAGATCAGAATGTCATGTCTCCACCCAGAACCAGACGTATTCCATTATTGTGACCAGGAGGTTTAAGGAATGGCAAGTGGCAAAACTGATGTTTATTTTTCTAGTGTTGCCAGAGAAAAAGGAGGTGGGGTCCAGACTCAAAGACCTTTAAGGTTGCTAATCTGTGTCTAGCTACCTAACAGTTATTTAAAGACAGGCCACAGTCCCTGTCTACTAATCGCGAGACACATCCATCTTTCAGGCCTTGGAATGCACATGTCCTGGTGGGGTTTAGGCTGAATTGCACTGTGAATGAAAGAGTGGGGGTGGGGACTCCCTCTCTGCCACCTGCAGAGAACTGGGAGGAGTTGCAGAGGCCTAACAGGTCAGACCACTTTGAGAACCTCAGAGCAGGAACCAAGAGAGAGAGAGGAGTGGACATACAGACAGAGGAAAAGGCTGGAGCTGGAAAGAGGACTGGACTCGAGCCTGTGACACGAAGCTATTGCCCAGATGGAGAGCAGTGCTGCCCTTGGACCCTCTGCCTGGCCTGTGCCCCTGTACCCCAGCCTGGCCATGGGCACAGCAACTCACAAGTAGGTAGCCCTTGGGATAGTTGGGGCTAGGGCGGCTAAAAAGGGAGAAGGTGCAGATCCCAGGCCTAGCTCCTGCCAACCAAGTCTGCCCCTGTACCCCTATGACCCCCTCTGCCAGTCTAAACCTGATAGGAAAAAAGATTCAGGTATTCAGGGCTCAGGGCCCAGTGCTTTGAAAGACCACCTTTTACCATTTTTTTGAGACAGGGTCTCACTAGGTAGTCGTGATTGGCCTGGAACTCATTCTGTAGATCAGGCTAGCCTTGATCTCACAGAGAACCACCTTTCTATGCCTCCCAAGTGCTGGGACTAAAGGCATGTGCTGCCACACTGGGCTGAGATAGGCTCTTACATAGCCCAGGCAGGCCTCAAATTTACTGTGTATTTGAGGTTGGTCTTGAACACCTGATCTTGCCTGTACCTCCCTAGTGCTGGAATTACAGGTATGGACCTCCATGCCCAGCTTTTTCTATTTTTTTAACAAACTTTTAAAACATTTTTATTTATTTTTTTTTTATGTGTATGCGTGTATTGCTTGCATGTAGGTAAATACACCGGTGTCATGCAATGCCCATGGAAAGCAGAAGAGGCTGTCGGATCCCCTGGGACTGGAGTCACCGACAGTTGTTAGCCACCATATGGGTGCTGGGATTCGAACCCTGGTCTTTTGCAAGAACAACCAGTGTTCTTAACCACGGAGCCATCTCTCCAGCCCCGCTTTTTATTTTTTTATTTATTATTTTGTCTTTTTTGAGACAGGATCTTCCTATAGCCTTAGCTGGCCTGGAACTCACAGAGTTCTGCCTAGTGCTGGGACTAAAGGTGTGTGCCACCACGCTGGCTGTTTATTTATTTATTTATTTTTTGGTCTTTTTGAGACAGGGTCCACAGAGATCTGCCTGCCTCTGCTTCCCGAGTGCTGGGATTAAAGGTGTGCGCCACCACACCCAGCTGCTTTTTATTTTTTAAAAGTTAATAAATTGTGCTGGGCATGGTGGCGCACACCTGTAGTCCCAGCACTTAGGAGGCAGAGGCAGGCGGATCTCTGTGAATTCAAGGCCAGCCTGGTCTACATAGTGAGTTCCAGGAC
>NW_008347555.1:1249278-1261195 GCF_000622305.1 Nannospalax galili
TTAATAAATTGCATTTATTAGCGTGTGTGTGTGTGTGTGTTCGCACATGATGCCTGTGTTTGGGTGTTCATGCCAAGGAGCACATGTATAGGTCAGAGGATAACCTGTGGAAGTCAGCTTTCTCCTATGACCATGGGGGTTTCAGGGATCAAACTCAGGTTATTAGGCTTGATCGCTGGAGCCATCTAGCTGGCCCTTTTCTGGTTTTTCTTTCCCTGTAGCTCCAGCTAGCCTCTGTGAGATCTCCTGCCTCTGCCTCCAGAGTGCTAGGATTAAAGGCATTCTGTTGTTTTTATTTAGTTTGTAGACATGTAATTTTTTTTTTAGTATTTTTTTATTATTTTAATTTTATGTGTATGAGTGTATTGCCTGCACGTCCGTGAGTGCACCTGTGTCATACAATGCCGTGGAAGTCAGAAAAGGGCTTCGGATTCTCCTGGAACTGGAGTTAAGGATGGTTTGTAGCTGCCATGTGAGTGCTGGGGATCGAACCCGGGTCCTCTGTAAGAGCAGTCAGTGCTCTTAACCTCTGAGACATCTCTCCAGCCCCTATTTATTTATTTATTATGCATATGAGTGTATTGCCTGCATGTGTGTAAGTGCACCCGTGTTGTGCAATGCCAGTGGAGGTCAGAAGACGGTGGACCTGCCTCTGCCTTCCAAGAGCTATTTATTTATTTATTTATTTATTTTTTGGTCTTTTTGAAACAGGGTCTCCCTGTAGCCCCAGCTGTCCTGGAACTCACCATGTAGACCAGGCTGGCCTTGAACTCAGAGATCCGCTTGCCTCTGCCTCCCTAGTGCTGGGATTAAAGGCATGTACCACCATGCCTTTATTTGAGATATGAGTATACCTCAGGCTTGCCTGGATGAAACTCGTTATTTAGCCCACGCTGCCTTGAATGCATAATGATCTGCCTCTTAATTTCTGGGATTACAGTTGTTAGCCACTAAACCTAGCAAAACTCTTCATACTTTTGGAACAAGTGTCCCCTTCTCATTTGCACTAGGTCCCACAAACTTGGTAGCTAGTCCTGGTGAGGAGAGGAAAGGAATCCTGGCCCTGATATAGGGCACAGGCTGCAGAGACCTATCTGTTGCTGTCTCAGGAAACCTCTGTGGTGTAGGGCCACAGGGAGGGGCACCAAGACCCTAGAATTGATTTTCTGAAACCTCACTTCCTGTCTAGCCTTGGTCATTTCACTCCTAAGTCTGTTTCCTTAGCAGTAAAAGAGTTAACAACACCTAACCTCAGGGGACTCACATGACAGAGCCTTTATAAATATAGACATTGGCATTTGATCATCTCTCATGAAAGAGAATTGTTATGGTGATGACGATAAGATTAACTTGTTATTAGTAAACCTAGAGGCCTCACGTGGAAGATGCTAAGTGCTGTGCCCACTCCCTTTCCTGTCATCCATCCTCTTAATGTCCCTTCCTCACCCCTTAGACTCTGGCCGTAACTAGGGAAACAAGAACAGGCCTTGTGCCAGCCTGGGATTGCAGGTAGGGAAGGGACTGCTCAGAAGGTAATCCTGGCCCAGTCTTGGGTGGCCTTTACTACCAGAGCCAGAGTTAATACCTTACCTCTGCCCACGTCCCCCTTTCGCAATCTGGGGCTATGGACCTGGTTACAGATTTACTTTGAACAATGTCTGATGTGCAGAGTAAAGTCCTCCTTGGCCTTGGTATAGCTGTCCTCTTTCTTCCTCAGAAGCTTCTCAAAACTGTGTCTCAAAGATGAGAGCTCAGGAAGATCCTGAGGGCCGGACACAGGTGCTGGGGGTTGGGAAAGGGGAGCTGGGCAGGTACACGACGGGGTGGGGTGGGGTGGGGTGGAGTGTTTGGAGAGTCTTTGGAGAGTCTATGGAGGGTCTTTGGGAGGGCAGACAAAAGTTCTGTGGACTTGGTAAAATGTAGAAGTCCTAAGCTGAAAGTGGCACTTTGGGGATGGAGTGGAGGTGGAGGTGAAGGAGCTGGAGCTGGATGACTTGGGCTTAGGGGGTCAATAGCTGGCCAACTTGGGCTTAGGGGTCAATAGGGGCCTGCCTCCTCTGCAGTACACCTGCAAGGACCTCCAGGGGGTAGAGATGGGACAGGAGGGGGCCTACTTACAATCTAGGCTTCTTCCCTGGATTTTTTTGTCTGGTGCCTCCCAGTCTTCTGATTTAGGGGGCTGACTAGAAAGCCCCAAGCCTGAGGGTTCCAGGAGCCAGCAGAATGTGTTCATCATCTCTGCAGGAAGCAGTGGGAGGTGGGAGGGAGGTACAGCCAGGCCCAGTGACCACCAGGTTGTTCCACCCTCACTGAGTTGCTGGGAGACCACTGGGGTCCCTGCCTCAGGCCAGACAGCACACATTTGGCTGTTTATCACTCTACCCTGAGCTGCAGTTCTCTCCTTCCTCAGCATGAGTCCTTGGGCTCAGCAGAAACTTCCACCAGGGACCTGCAGACATCCTTGCCCTCGGAGCCCAAATTTGACATGTTGTATAAAATCGAGGACGTGCCACCATGGTACCTGTGCATCTTGCTGGGTTTCCAGGTGGGCTTCCCCAAGATCTCTCCACCCCAATCCTGGGACAGAGATCCTAGCCCTTCCCTAGACAACAAGATCATCTCAGGCTAGAGAAAGAAACTTAAGGTTAGCACAGTGACTGTCACCAAGCAGCAGTGCCAAAGAAAGCAAAGGGGACCTGGGAAGGTTGTGGATGGGGGATGATAGGGAAGAGGGCCCATCCACTGAAGACAGAGGAATAACTTGGGGGGAGCCTGGGGAACCTAAGTGGTGAGAAGCAGCTCTCTGGGAATTCCTGAGGGGACTGTCAGTGCAAGTGAGCACCTTGCTAGCATTGCCCAGGTTCAGAACACTGACTGAGAGTGCCCTGTTTCCATGAGCGCTCCATGGTCAGGCTTCATGCACTCCTTTCCCATCCTAGCATTACCTGACCTGCTTCAGTGGTACCATCGCCGTGCCCTTCCTGCTGGCTGAGGTGCTGTGTGTGGGCCGGGACCAGCACATGGTTAGTCAGCTCATCGGCACCATCTTCACCTGTGTGGGTATCACCACTCTCATCCAGACCACAGTGGGCATCCGGTGAGCTGTGCCTCCCCATCCCGTAAACATACATATACACATGTGCTCTTCATATATATATAAAATTTATTATTTTAATTTTATGTGTATGAGTGTATTGCCTGCATGCACGTGAGTGCACTCGTGTGGTGCAATGCCATGGAGGTCAGAAGAGGGCTTCGGATTTCCCTGGGACTAGAGTTAAGGACGGTTTGTAGCTGCCATGTGGATGTGGGAATTGAACCTGGGTCCTCTGCAAGAGCAGTCAGTGCTCTTAACTGCTGATCCATCTCTCCAGCCCCAACATATGTGCTCTTGTGCAAATGGTGCAGTGATGCACGGCAGAGTAGGTGGTCTTTTGCAGAGAGCTTCTGAGGAACCAAAACCCTGTCACTCTGCCTCATCTGCTGCTCCTACCAGTCAGGCTTTAGAGCTAGGTGGCTGAGCTCCTATTCTGGTCCCCTCCTCCTCCCATACCTACTGCGAAAGCTCAGAAGCACTGCTTCCCTGCCCCACTGCTCAGCCCCTGGAGCAGGCTTCCAATACCTATGCAGGCTTGGGGAATTCCTGGTCCCATGTGAATAATCCTAGGTCTGGTTGATAAAAGGTGATTGGCTGAGTGGTAGTGGTTGGGTGGCTGTGAGCAGACTTCAAATATGGAAATGGAGTGGTTCTGAAGATAAAGGGTGGGTTTTGATCTGGAGTCATTTGTGTTTTTCCTGAGGCCTCATTGACTTCCTTCTGTCCTGCCCCTCCCTTCTTCCTCTCTTACCTCCATCCTCTGTGTCCGGCTGTCCAAACTTACCTGCCCTTCTATCCCTCTCCCTCAACCCATTCCTCCATGGATACTCTATGCTCCCTCCAGGCTTCCGCTGTTCCAGGCTAGTGCCTTTGCATTTCTGGTTCCTGCCAAAGCTATCCTGTCCCTGGAGAGGTGGAAATGTCCCCCAGAAGGTGAGCTCATTTTTGTTTGGTTTGGTTAGTTTTTTTGAGACAAGGTCTCCCTTGTAGCCCCAGCTGGCCTGGAACTTGGTATGTAGACCAGGCTGCCCTTAAACTCATACAGGTCTCCCTGCCTCTGCCTCCCAAGTGCTGGGGCTAAAGGTGTGTGCCACATAGCTGGGCATGGTGGTGCACTCCTTTAATCAAAGCACTCGGGAGGCAGAGGCAGGCAGATCTCTGTGAGTTCAAGGCCAGCCTGGTCTACATAGTGAGTTCCAGGACAGCTGGAGTTACAGGAAGTCCCTGTCTCAAAAAGACCAAAAAAAAAAATGGTGTGTGTGTGCCACCATGCCTGGGCTGGAGGAGAGAGAGTCCAAACACCAGGGGCACTCATGGCAGTGTATTCTTTCCCTCTCTGTCTCCAGAGGAGATCTATGGTAACTGGAGTCTGCCCCTGAACACTTCTCATATCTGGCATCCTCGGATTCGAGAGGTGGGTAGGAGACCAGGACCCAAGGGAGGGTCAAGATGGGAGGGCCATGGCTGAGTTTTAGGATTCATGGAGGTGGTCAAGGAACTTACAGCCTGTGAATGGCCAGATCATGGTGACTTATAGCTGATTTTTCCTTTTTAGGTCCAGGGTGCAATCATAGTGTCCAGCATGGTGGAGGTGGTGATTGGACTGATGGGGCTGCCTGGGGCCCTGCTCAGCTACATTGGACCTCTCACGGTCACCCCCACTGTCTCCCTCATTGGCCTCTCTGTTTTCCAAGCTGCTGGTGACCGAGCTGGCTCCCACTGGGGCATCTCAGCTTGGTGAGCAAGGCCAGGCCCAGCCTCTACTTCCCAGTCCTTTTACTTCTTGTTTCTTAGTTCTGTCTCCTGGCTCCAGCGTGGCCTACCAGCCACTTCCTCCTTTTGTCTGCCTCCAGCTCCATTCTCCTGATCGTCTTCTTCTCCCAGTACCTGCGCAACCTCACCTTCCTGCTGCCTGTTTACCGCTGGGGCAAGGGCTTCACTCTCTTCCGAATCCAGATCTTCAAGATGTTTCCGGTGAGAAGCTAGCAGTACTGGGACTAGGGCAAGGGCTGGACCTGTGCTAAGGTCAAGGTGGGGGCAAGGGCTAGGGTAGAATGGGAGCTAGGGCCAGAACAGTGGTGAAGTCTCAGCCAGAGGCTGGAGTAGGTATTGGGGTCTGAGTGACAGCCAGTATTCTGGCTGGGCTGTGGCTTACACAGGAGCAGGTTAGTCTGGATCAAGATCTCCAGTGCCTGCAGCACCCCCCTCACCCCACCTGCTTCAGATCGTGCTGGCCATCATGACGGTGTGGCTGCTGTGCTATGTGCTGACCCTGACAGACGTGCTGCCTGCAGATCCCACAGCCTATGGCTTTCAGGCTCGAACTGATGCCCGCGGGGACATCATGGCTATTTCTCCCTGGATCCGCATCCCCTACCCTTGTAAGCAAGCCCCTTAGGCCCCTCTGCTTCCAACTGCATCATGTGAGCTACCTGGTGATCTCAGTTCAGCTGACAACACAAGCTTACCTGAGGCCATGTTTGTAGTATGCCACTAATGGTGGTTTTACTCCCGATCCATGCCGCTGAGTGACCCAAATAGGCTCTCATCCCATCTTGAGGCCCCCTTAGCAGCCCCTTTACTCTCAACTATTCCTCCATTCATTCCCAAGCTAGCACAGGCTTCTCAAGTATCTGTTCTGTTTTTTTCTTTTTCTTTTTTTCTCATCCCAGGTCAGTGGGGCCTGCCCACCGTGACTGTGGCTGCAGTCCTCGGGATGTTCAGTGCCACCCTGGCAGGCATCATTGAGTCCATTGGCGATTACTATGCTTGTGCCCGCCTGGCTGGCGCACCACCCCCTCCAGTACATGCTATCAATAGGTATGCCCACCTGTCCTCCTCAATATCTGATCCTCTGACGGGCCACTCAGAAGGCAAAGGGAGGGATGGAACTGAGACCTATGGTTATAGGCTTTGGCAAGCCCTTGCTCACTTCTAGACTTCATTCTCCTCCTGTATGGAATGGGGGTGTCATTTCTCACTCAGTAGTTTTTTGGAACAGCTGAAGGGATAAGAGGCCCAGTGAACAACCTTCAACAACCATCAACAACCTTCACAAGTCATCAACAACCTTCTGTGTGCCCAGCTCTTAGGCACACATTATCTTAGGCATTATCTTAGGCAAATGGTTAACCATGCTGGGAGACTGAGACCTTTATTAGCCTCGTGGTACAGATGAGGAAACCGAAGCTGAGTTGCCCAAGGGAGGAAGTGCTGGGACTCTGGGTGCCAGTACCAACTCCTGGTTCTGAGTGGGGAGTGCTATGGGCAGACAGGGGCAGGCAGTACACAGGGTGCAGAACAGACTGGTGAAGGAGCTAGACCAACACTCCACTCAACTTTTCCTTTCAGGGGCATTTTCACTGAAGGCATCTGCTGCATTATTGCTGGGCTTTTGGGTACAGGCAACGGATCCACCTCATCCAGTCCCAACATTGGCGTCCTAGGGATTACCAAGGTGCCTCGCCATCAGCCAGAGCAGCACAGGCCCTGTTCCAAGAGTCCTGGCCTTGACCTAGTCCCACCCTCTTTGAGAGCACCCCACTATCATTCTTCCCTACCACAAGCAGGAAGCCCACATATCTGCCTAATTCTTTTTTATTATTTTCTTATGTGTATGCCTGTATTGCCTGCATGTAGGTAAGTGCACCCGTGTTGTGCAATGCCCACGGTCAGAAAAGGTTGTCGGATCCCTGGGACTGGAGTTATGGACAGTTGTTAGCTACCATGTGGGTGATGGGATTTGAACCTGGGTCTTCTGCAAGAATAACCAGTGTTCTTAACTGTTGAGCCATCTCTTCAGCCCCTTATATGCCTAATTCTTACAAAAGGCCCTGCCCCCTGGAACTAGCCCTGCCCCCGAGGTCTAGTCTGCCCCTGGCTTCCTGCAGGTGGGCAGCAGACGAGTTGTGCAATATGGTTCGGGTATCATGCTGGTCCTGGGCACCATTGGCAAGTTCACAGCACTCTTTGCCTCACTCCCAGATCCCATCCTGGGGGGAATGTTCTGCACGCTCTTCGGTGAGTGCCTGGTGCAGGCCTGCTGGGAGTGGTGGGACCCATCCATCCAGGCTGCATCTCTTACTAGTTCCCCTAACTTGCAGGCGTGATTACAGCTGTGGGACTGTCCAACCTGCAGTTCGTGGACATGAACTCCTCCCGTAACCTCTTTGTGTTGGGGTTTTCCATGTTCTTCGGCCTCACACTGCCCAATTACTTGGATTCCAACCCAGGTGCTATCAACACAGGTACCTCCCGTTCACTACTGTCTTCAGAGATGGGGGAGGGAGATGGTCTCTTAAAATTCTGAACATGTGAGTTGGAAACAAACTCAGTAAGCACTTATTAGCACATTAGCCCAGCACATAGGAAAAAAACAAACAAACAAAAAAATCCACTGAACATGCCCGGGCATGGTGGTACATGTCTTTAATCCCAGCACTCAAGAGGCAGAGGCAAGTGGATCTCTGTGAGTTCAAGGCCAGCCTGGTCTACATACTGAGTTCCAGGTCAGCTGAGGCTACAGTAAAACCCTGTCTCAAAAAGACTAAAAAAAGCCAGGCGTAGTGGTACACGCCTGTAGTCCCAGCACTGGGGAGGCAGAGGCAGGCGGATCTCTGTGAGTTCAAGGCCAGCCTGGTCTACATAGTGAGTTCCAGGACAGGTGGGGCTACAGGGAGACCCTGTCTCAAAAAGACAAAAAAAAAAAGACAAAAAAACACAAAAAATACCCACTGAACTTCTGAGCACAGGCCCTCCTTCAAAAGCTTCACAGGTAGAGCCACCAATTCTTCCCACTTCTGCATGTTCACTGGCAACAGAGGGCCCAATTAGCAGTCATACTTTATAAAATACTATCTGTGAACAGATAGAGGCTTAAAAGAAAACTTTCTTTTAGGGGGGTCGGTTTGAGACAAGGGTCTCCCAGTAGCCCCAGCTGGCCTGGAACTAGATTCACCTCCCTCTGCCTCCCCAGTGCTGGGAGTAAAGGTGTATGCCACAATATCTGGCTAAATTAAAAAAAAATGTTTTATTATTATTATTTTTGTCTTTTTGAGACAGGGTCTCCCTGTAGCCCCAGCTGTCCTGGAACTATGTAGACCAGGCTGGCCTTGAACTCACAGAGATCCACCTGCCTCTGCCTCCCGAGTGCTGGGATTAAAGGTGTGCGCCACCACGCCCGGCCACTTTTTATTATTTTATCTGTATGAGTGTATTGCCTGTATGAGTGTATTGCCTGCATGTAATGTAAGAGCACCCATGTTGTGTGTGCAACGCCTGAGAGGGTCAGAAGAAGGTATTGAATCCCTTGGAATTGGAGTTATGGATGGGTGTTACCTGCCACGTGGGTGCTGGGAACTGAACCTGGGTCCTCTGCAAGGGCAGCCAGTGTTCTCCAGCTCTAGGGCTGAATTAAATTTTTTTTTTTCTCAAATAGGGTTTCATATAGTACAGGCTGGCCTCAAACTCATTATGTAGCTGAGGGTGGGCTTGAACTCCTGACCTTCCTATCTATACCTCTGAACTATGTAATGAATTAAATACATGCTCATTTAATTTTCCTAATAGTTCCATGAGGCAGATTCTATTATCATCCCCATTTTTAAGAGAAGCATGAGAGTCACAGAGGCTAAGTGACTTGTTCCAAGTTAATAACTGGGACATTTGGGTGGAACCCAAAAATGGTCAGGAGGTACAGACAGGCTTGAAGGTCAGGGCTTTGTTACATTTCGTGGCCATGCCTGCTTACAGTCATTTCCATAAGTGGGAAATCCCTGAGCTCTGCCCTTGAGAAGGCTATTATACCCACTGACCTTTGGCTTATTTCACAGGCATTCCTGAAGTGGACCAGATTCTGACTGTGTTGCTGACCACAGAGATGTTTGTGGGAGGTTGCCTTGCTTTCATACTGGACAACACAGTGCCAGGTATCAGTCAGCTCTGGGAGGGCAGCACAGAACCGGGTTAGACTCCTATGCATACCAACAGATGGCTCCTGAAGAGATGTGGCCAGGTTTGATGCCATGCAGGCGAGTGAACAGGAACAGATGGGCTGATGGAATGCCCACTGGCTGAGGGAGATGGAGGCACAACATGGTTCCTAGATCTTGAAGAAGGGGAGAGCTAGAGTTATTTCTGGGTCCTAGGAGTCCTTTTTTAAAAAAAATTTATTTAATTTTATGTGTATGTCTATATTGCCTGCATGTAGGTAAGTGTACCTACATGTTGTGCAATGCCTGTGGAGGTCCGAAGAGGCCGTCAGATCCCCTGGGACTGGAGTTATGGACAGTTGTTAGCTGCCATGTGGGTGCTGGGATTTGAACCCGGGTCTTCTGTAAGAACAACCAGTGTTCTTAACTGCTGAACCATCTCTCCAGCCCCTGGAACTCACTATGTAGACCAGGCTGGCCTTGAACTCACAGAGATCCACCTGCCTCTGCCTCCGAGTGCTGTGATTAAAGGTGTGCACCACCATGCCCAGCTAGGAATCCTTTATTTAAAAAAAATATTTTTATGAATGTACTGCCTGTGCCTTGCCCACGTCATACCCATGGAAGTCAGAAGAAGGCATGGGATCCCCTGGAACTTGAGTTATGGTTGTTAGCTGCTATGAGTGTTGGGAAATGAACCCAGGTCCTCTGCAAGAGCAGTCATAACTGCGGAGCTATCTCTCCAGCCCCTCTTTGTTTTTTTTCGTTTTGAGACAGGACTCACTATGTAGTCCTGGTTGGCCTGGAACTGGCTATGTAGACCAGACTGGTCTCATTCTCACAGAGATCTGCCTGCCTCTGCCTCTAAGTGCAGGATTAAAGGAGTATGCCACCACACCTAGTTCTGTACCATTCTTAATAGCCACTGGGGCAAGATCAACTTTGTTTTCATGGAGTTGGATAAAAATGCAGTGGTGCTTGTTGGCAAAATCTACCCCAAGTATGTTACACAGCCTGCCACACACTAATAGAGGAGCCCCCAAATATCCCTTTAGGGACCATCTTTTTCCAGGGATTGTGGAAACATGATAGACCAGCATATACATGCTAAGTAAATATATTTACAAGGTGACTATCACTAGAAGGTCTAAAAAGCAGTTAAAATTCACCAGCCATTTACTATGACTCTGGAATAGAGTGTCTCATGTCATCCTTAAGCACTGATGAGTTGGGCTGGAGAAATAGCTCACTGGTAAGAGCACTGGCTGCTCTTGCAGAGGACCCGGGTTTGGTTCCCAGCACTTTCACAAGGCTACTACCAACCAACTATAACTCCAATTCCAGGGGATCTGATGCCCTCTACTGACCTCCTGGGGGCACTGCATGCATTTGATGCACTTGCATATATGCAAGCAAAGCAGATACGTTTTGGGGCTCAGTGGCAGAGCACTTGTCTAGTATACGTGAGGCCACAGGTTTAATCCCCAGTACTTTCAAACAACAACAACAACAAAAAAAAAAAAACACAGAAACTACAAAGTCATAAAGTCACAAAATTTAATGGCCTATATCCCAGCCAATGTACCACACTGCCTCTGTGGAAGGGTTTTGGAGGACCTGGACTGGAGGGTGGGGAAGGCTTAATAGAGATAAGAGCTAGTGACCACTATAGCAAAAGGACATGAGAAATTAGGAGTAGTAAGATATTGGCTCTCCAGTCTCAGTCACTTAAAGCCACAGCTCTTGCCCACCCAGAAAGACTCCAAGTTGTTCTTGTTTTTCTTAAGACAGTCTTGTTATGTTGCTATGTCTCTCAGGCTAGTTTCAAACTTGTGGACTCAAGATGCTTCAGACTCTCAAGTAGCAGGTGCTATCACATCAGGTTCTGATCTGTATATGAATTCAAAGCACAGCAGGCAGAGGCTAGATGAGCTCAGGCCTGTTGGGACAGCAAAGAAAAGGCTGAGACTCCTCTAGGGATTTTTAGGTAAAATTAGATGGAGTTGTCCCTTAAATGATACTCATCGACCATGACACCTCTCCATATTTAAAGGAAGCTGGCCATTGACTGAGCCCAGTTTATGGATCTTAAGAATTAAATGGTGGGAATGGAGAGATGGCTCAGGGGTTATGCATGTTTCCTGCTCTTACAGAGGACCCAAGTTTGGTTCCTAGCACCCATGTTGGGTGACACCTGCCTGTAAGTCCAGCTCCAGATCTTCTCAACTCCATGGGCACCTGCACTCATATGCACACACTTCCACACACATACACATAATTAAAAAATAAGAATAAATTTAAGAGCAGGCATGATGGTGCACAACTCTAATCTCAGCACTTGAGAGGCAAAGGCAGGCAGATCTCGAGTTAGAGGCCAGTCTGGTCTAGTCAGACCTTGTTTCAAAAAAAAGTGAAATGACAGCTTCAAAGGCCTACAGAATCTGGGGAGATGGAAGGCCTGTGGGTGAGCAGCTTATATTGAGACTTTTTTTTGATTCTTGTAGCTAGAAGTTACCCAAATATCATTAACAAAGCCAAGGGGCTGGAGAGATGGGCCAGTGATTAATAGCACTAGCTCCTCTTCCAAAGGACCGAGGTTCAGTTCCCAGCACCAACATGGCAGCTACTAACTGACTAACTCTAATTCCAGGGAATCCAATGCCCTCTTCTGGCCTCTGCAGATATTATATGCAGGTGGTGCACTTACATTCATGCCAGCAAAACACTCACACACATAAAAAAAAGCTGGATAGTGGCGCACGCCTTTAATCCCAGCACTCAGGAGGCAGAGGCAGGCAGATCGTTGTGAGTTCAAGGCCAGCCTGGTCTACATAGTGAGTTCAGGTCATGTGGGACTACAGGGAGACCCTGTCTCAAAAAGACAAAAAAA
>NW_008347555.1:1261262-1283399 GCF_000622305.1 Nannospalax galili
TGGGGATAGCCAGGTGTGGTGGCACACACTTTTAATCCCAGCACTCAGAGGCAGAGGTAGGCAGATACCCCTGAATTCAAAGTCCAGCCTGGTCTACGTAATAAGTTCTAGGCCAGCCAGAGCTACATAGTAAGGTTTTATCGAGACCCGATAAAAAAAAAAAAAAAAAAAAAAAAAAAGCTGGACAGGGTGGCACCTACCTCTAATCCCAGCACTAGGGAGGGAAAGGCATGTAGATCTCTAGTTTGAAGCCAGTCAGGGCTACATAGTGAGACCGTTTCAAAAAACAAAAAAACAAACCACAAAACAGATGTCACTAATAGCTTCCTGTTAAGTAGAGGCCTTGCTGGGTCCCCCATACCCTTATCCTTCAAGCCAACTGAGTCCTAGCAATCATCCCCTTGAGGGATCATGTGTGTGAGGTCAAGTATTCTTCAATAGTCCTTCAATGTACAGTGATGAGAAATAGAAAGCTCAGAGTGGTTAAGCCTTAGGACTTAGGACTTGGGACTTCCTGGCTCAGAACCTAGCCTGTAACTATGGAAGAGCTCAGCTTTCTCCAGCCTGTAACTTGCCATTATACATTTACAATTTTTTGAGACAAGTTATTGCTTAGACTGGCCTTGTATTCACTGTTCTCTTGTCTTTAACTGCTCAGTGTTCAGATTATAAGCATGGATCACCATGCCTGGCTTATACCTATCCACAGCCCATTTTAGAGGACAGTCAGTATAGTTCAGGAAAAGTTGGTGTATTTTACCAGCTTGCCCCTGAATCAAACTGAGGAGGATATGCAAAACTGTTTTGAGGAGTTCCTGCCACAAAATGGTTAGTAAAACTGGGTTTAAGTAAGCAATGAGATTAGTGAGACTAGGCTGGAGTCATCTGTAGGGCCTCTGGGATAAGGAAGCCCAGGGTCTTAGAAGCAGCAAAATAGGAAAAGCACAAGCTTGTTAGTGAGAAGCAGCTCTGGGCTAGGCAGGCTATTGTGCTGTAGCTGTGGTGGGAGAGGCTAAGTGGACATTAGGACCATGGCCCTGTGCAAGCCTACAGCTCTTCCCTTCCTCTCTGGCCATTTGGTTCTTTGCATAGCCTGGCCTAGTTCAAACAGCTCCTCCCCTAGGCAGTCTTTCCTGAGCCCCTAGCCCTCCCACTGAAATTTTGAGACACATTTGATTCACAATACTCATGGGTTATTCTCAGCCTTGGCTTCCCTCAGTCCTTCAGCTCGATATGTAATACTTCAGCTCAAGCCCTCTTGAAAACCTGTGATGTCTTGGGTTCTTCCCCTATGGGAAACTTTTAGTTATAAAGATTTTTTTGGTGCACTTCTATCCCAATTAAAGATTTTGCTTAGCTTGTCTTTTGGAGGTTCATACTACAAAAACAAGAGCTTATTTTCCAAATGTGGAATCATAATATTAATACTGATAAAGTGTTTCAAGATACATGTACTTGGGCTGGTGAGATGGCTCAGTGTTAGGTAAAGGCACTTGTTATGCTTGATGACCTGAAATCAATTCCCAGGACCCACATTGTAGAAAGTGACTCCCATGGATTATCCACTGACATCCACACTCACACTGTGCCATGTGCATGTACAATCATGTACACACAAATGAACCCAGCATACTCTGGTCCCAAGCTCACAAATGTAAACTAGAATTCCTCAGCCTTTCTGTCTCCTCATCTTAAAATTCTGTTTAGCAATGCCTATATACCTCCTGGGGCTGTTTTGAAAAAATAAAAGTACTTAGCACAGAGCCTGATACTGTAGTTACATAGTATTAACTTCTATTCTTTAGGGTTTCTAGAACTCTGGCAAATAATGAATTCATAGTAGTACAGTGCTCATCTAGCAATGCAGAAGGCCATGGGTTCTATTCTCGGCAATACAAACAAAACCCCATTTGGAAGTAGCAGAAGGTTGGGACCCTCACAAATACCCAACTTGTCTTCTTTCAGGGAGCCCAGAGGAACGAGGCCTGATACAGTGGAAAGCTGGAGCCCATGCCAACAGTGAGACATCTGCCAGTCTGAAGAGCTATGATTTCCCCTTTGGGATGAGCACTGTAAAAAAGATTGCTTTTCTGAGATACATTCCTATCTGCCCAGTCTTCAGAGGATTTTCCACAAAACCAAAAAATCAGCCTCCAGTTCCAGAAGATACCCCAGAAAAGCCAGATACTGGATCTGTGTGCACCAAGGTCTGAAACATTACTTCTCAGAAAGGTAGGATGTATCAATGTCTCTTGTGGAATGGATAAATAATCAAGTATCTGTTTCAACAAAAGGAAAACCAAATTACACATTTTCATTTTTGTGACCTATTTGAGTTTCTTCAAGGGCAAAGTAGAATGAGTAAATGTCAATATATAGATTCTGAGTTGAATTCCTTAGCCATTTTATAGTGAGAGAAATTCCCAACTGTTGAGGCTTGAAAGATGGTTCAGCAGTTAAGAGCACTGGCTGTTCTTGCAGAGGACCCAGTTCAGTTTCTAGCAAACCATCAATAACTCCAGTTCCAGGGGATCCAACACTTTCTTCTGACCTTTGTAGGCACTGCATGCATGTGGTGCACTTTTATACATGCAAAACACTCATGCACATAAAAAAAAAAATGTATTTTTTTAGTCTTTTTGAGACAGGGTCTCTCTGTAGCCCCACAGCTGGACTAGAACTTGCTATATAGACCAAGCTGGCCTCAAATTCACAGTGATCCACCTACTTCTGCCTCCCAAGTGCTGGGATTAAAGGCATGCACCACCATACTTTTTTATTTATTATTTTATGTGTATACATGCATTGCCTGCATGTTGGATCCCCGAGAACTGGAGTTACGGACAGTTGTTAGCTTCCATATGGGTGCTGGGATTCAAACCCAGGTCTTCTGCAAGAACATTCAGTGTTCTTAACTGCTGAGTCATCTCTCCAGCCCTGAAAAATAAGTATTTTAAAAATTGGAAAGAAAAATTCTCAACTGTTGTAGGCTAGTAGTGGTTACAAATATATTAAAATATTGATCCTCCCAGTAGAGGCAGAATCTAGGCCAATTGAAGCCTATAATTGAAGCCTTATTCCTTGCATTCCTGTATGCTATATACGTTTTCTTTTTGTGACAGGTTTTCACTCTGTAGTCCAAGATGGCCTACAGCTCAGTATGTAGGCAAATATGTCTCAAATTTGATGCTTCTATGGTAGCCTTTTTTGAGTGCAGAAATTTAGTTGAGCTTTATCACACCTGGATAATACTTCTGATGTGGAAAAGGTTGAAAACACTAATAAACAGGAAAAAAATGCTCCCCATGTGTATACATTGTTTCAATTTTAGTGGCCATAAAATTCAAATAATCTGAAATGACTTCAGTTCCCCTCTAATTCTCTAAAGATTTGTTCCTAGGGCTTCAAAATGTGTGGCCACTTCTGCCTGGAATGCAGATACCTGGCTCTCTGGTTGAGCACTAGGGCATGGTGGCTTATGCCTGTAGTACTAGCTTTAGGGGGTAAAGGCAGGAGGATCATGAGATTGAGGCCAGACTCAGTGGTATGTGTGATTCTAAGCTGTTAACAAAGAGGACTGTGTTAAGTCTTCAAAAAGAATAAGTATCAAGCACGATTGTCTTACTGGGAATATAGATTTGTGGAAAAATATGTGCTTAGCATGTGTGAGGCCATGGATTCAGTTCCTAGCCTGGGGGATAAGAGTGGGAGAGAGAAGCATGATTATCTTTTGCAGTTTCTTAAAATATTTGAGACCTTTTGTCTTGGGAAAAAAAAAAAAGTCCTTGCTAGGCACAGTGGCTCACACTTGTAATCTCAGCATTAGTTATCTAGGAGGTTGAGACAGTGAGAATGTGGTGAGTTCAGTGCCCCTGAGCTACAGGAAAAAATAAAAAATAAAAAGACCCTAATTGGGCCTGGGGGGTGTATACCTGTGAATAGAATGGTGGCCTGTCATGCATAAAACAGTACAACCACCACCAAAAACCAACCAACCCCCCCCCCAAATTCCATTCCCTCTACAAAGAATGTGAGCCAGAAACAATGATATAGGAGCAGGGATAGTACTGGTACCCCAGTACTCAGGAGGCTAAGTCTGTAGTTCAAAGCCAATCTGGGTTATGTAGCAATACCCTGTTTCAAAAGGAATGACATGACTACATGGCCTTCTTAGTCTTCAGCCGTATGATATCTAAGAAAAGTCCATGGCCTTAACATACTTAAGCAAGTATTCTACCCCTGAGCAACATCCCCAACACAGCCATTGTTTTTATAACGCAGTTATCTAAGGTTGTTGCTCTGATACCACAGTCTCGGGCAACAAAAAGCAAGGACAGTGTGTGTGCCTTTAATCCCAGCACTCAAAGGCATCAAAGATAGAAGCAGGTGGAATTCTGTGAGGTTGCGGTCAGCCTGATCTACATAGTGAGTTCCAGGCCAGCTGCAACTACAGGCAGACCCTGTCTCAAAAAGAAAAAAAAAAAAAAAAAAAACGTGGGCATTATTTCACTGCTGTACTGTGGATACTTGCAACTTGCACAGTAACATACTGATATTGTGGATCTGCTTTTTTTTTTGTCTTTTTTGAGACAGGTCTCCCTGTAGCCCCAGCTGTCCTGGAACTCACTATGTAGACCAGGCCAGCCTTGAACTCAAGAGATCCACCTGCCTCTGCCTCCCAAGTGCTGGGATCAAAGGTGTGTGCCACCACGCACCGGTGGATCTATGGATTTTAAAACCCTCTGCTCAGCACATTTTACCAACAGGGTTGACCTGTACTAGGTCTACACTAAAGTATCATCACTGGAGAGTTTACAGTCTTGTACCAATAAACACACTCATCAGCTCAGTTCTACTATTATTTATTTTTTTAAATATTTTTGAAAAAATATAATTTTTTTACAATATTTTCAACTTAAACACTATTCACACTGAACACGTATGGCAGCTTAACCTACCTAAATATGAAGTTTAAGAAGCCAAAACTGTTCTAGCTTTGTTAAAAGAAAAGTTGTGCTGCAGACTATTGTCATGATGGTTAACAAAGCAAGGAAGAGCACCTCTCAAATCATGTTACAATCTCTTTAGTACTTCAATTGGATTATGGGCTAGTGTCGGTCCTAAATGAAGACTTCACACAGTATGACTACGATGCAATGAATCCTAAGATGTAGTTCTTAAATCACACTTCCTCAGGTATAATGCTGGGAAAATTCAGTATTCCTAACATAACATAAGAAAAAAAGACTAGCTTTTAAGACATTTTTCTATAATGAATTGTTTCAAATTAACAGACTTTCTTCAGAAAAGATTTTTGATGGACAAATGCAACTGAGAAATCTGCTTAACAATCATAACCTAATTCAAACTTACTCATTTTTACAATGTAGACAGGAAGTGTTGGTTACTCCTAAGGGACCAGTTTAGCCCCCAAACAGACAATTCAGTAAGACTTAAGACTTATCTAATTTGGTACTTTGTTACAACTTGACTGGTGCTTCTTCCTTTGCTGTCTTTACATGAAGCCATAGGCCAATTCTACTTTCAGTAAATGTTTGACAGCTTTTTACTTAATAACAGTCTCAGCACTTTTATTAAGCATGCAAGACTAACAAAAACTTTGGCAATGCATAAGTGTAACACAGTGACGAGAGCTTTTACAATTAAGTCTTCTAATACTGCCTTCACAGTGTGGAAATTGTGCTACATCCACCGAAAGAGGGCCCCATCTACTCAAATATTTCAGTATTTCACCCCAGGAACAAACTCCTTTGCATTTGGATTCAGATTGCTCTTGACCTGGAAAATAAGTACATAAAAAAAAGGAAGTTCATTACAGATGGCTGTAGATACTTCAGAAGCATTCATTCACATGTAAAAAATATCTGCTAGAAAAATATAAAACACTTTGGACTGTGGCAGAGAGAGAATGAAAAATAAACTCTATATGCTATTATATCAAGTTCCTAAAACTGGAACTGAATTAGCATCAAGAAGTGCACTCACTTCACACAAACTAAAGGAACAGCACTGAATAAGGAATTCCGTTAACTGTATCTGATGCTCTGAAAATACTTTGATCCTCATTAAAAACTGGTTTGTAGTTCTCTTCTTATAACTGCTGTCTTCTAATCCCCACAGGAGGCACTGGATATAACAGGAAAAGAAAACCTACACGGGGAGCTAGAAGACCTGAGTTGAAAATCTTGGCTCTGCCTATTCCAAATTCTTATATAAGCTTGGATGAATCACCTTCTCTGAGACTCCATTTTCACATCAACTCAAAAAAAGGCAAGATTGGACCAAAGTTCCTAAGCACTGTAGAGACTTATACCAACATTATTCTGTACTTCTATACTTTCCTAAATATATATGTCAACATATAGGAAAAATAGCTGAAGATTCTCCCCAACCATATTTTGAGTTTGAAAGTTGGTAAAAGGGAACCAGTGACTCCAGGGCCTAAATGTTGGCATGCTGGTAGGCTTTTACACTTAATTCAATTGCAAGGGGTCACTTAATTTAAGACCAAAACATAATTAAAAGAACACTGAATTAATAACTTGGATATATTCTCCCTTCCTGCAAGGGAAATAAATCTACACTTTAAGTGTTTGGTTTTGGGATGGAGATTGGCTCAGTTGTGTCTGTTTAGCATTTGAATGTATAATATTTTGGCAGCTAGAGAATATAAGAATGGATTAAAGTAATCTCAAATAGTCTGAGTCAAAACAAACTAGTTTTTATGTTATGGATTTATGCAAAATCCAGGTTATACATTAAGCCTGGAAAAGGCCTTTATTCATCCCAGTAATCAGTATTATTTATATGACTACTGTAACCATAAGCAAGTATGTCCCAACAGACTTTTGAGTTACTGTTACTGCAACAAAGACTATACTACATTGTAAATTTCATTGTTCTCCATATAGTCCTTTAGCCACAAATTGGTTTCCAAATGTCCAATGGGCAGGATGGCTCTAAAACATCTCCTTAGGAATGCTTTTACAAAATTACCATGCTTAGAAAAGAGATTCTCCAAGTTTGGGATGCAGCAGAGGATCTGATTTTTTAAAAATTTTGTGTGTGAGTGTATTGTCTGCCTACATGTATATAAGTGCACCCATGTTATGCAATGCCCTTGGAGGTCAGAAGAGGGCATTGGATCCCCTAGAACTAGAATTATGGATGGCTGTTAGCCGCCACGTATGTGCTGGGAACTGAACCTAGGTCTTCTGTAAGAGCAGAGCAGTGCTCTTAACCACTGAGCTATCTCTCCAGTTCCAGAGCTGATTGCACAGTGAACAGACAACAACTAAAAATTTCCAGAATCCAGGGAGTAAATTCCATAGAATTCCTTTGGACAAAAGGGTGAATATCTAAACTTAGAGAAAATTTTAATTTTCGAAATTTCTTGTGGTGGCATTGGTGGTTCATATCTATAATCCCAAAACTTGGTAGGTTGGGGCAGGAGGATTGCTGTAAATTTCAGGTCAGTCAGGGCTACATAGTGAGTTCCAGGTCAGCCTGTGGTAGAATGATACCCTGTCTTAACACTCTCTCTACCCCCAAATAGAAGATCTTTCATCTTAAATTTAGTAAAGGACTCATCAGGCTCTACTATAATAGTGCTGATGAAACTTTACTGCAAGTACATTAACAGTGAGGAGACACTGAGAACAACTAAGAGTATGAATCTAGGTCTGTGGTCCTTTTCTCTGCTCAGAGCTTATAAAGTCCTTCCAAATTAACGCAGTTATCTCAATGAAAACCCTTAAGAGATCTCTGAAATGTTATCAATTAAATTTTCCAAATTTTACCAAATGCTTAGATCAAAACTGAATAGCAAACTTTTCATCAAGATATTTTCATATAGGCAAGTCATATGGTAATATTGTATATATTTTGGGATAAATTGAGACATTTAAATATTTCAAGGGCTGCATTATGATTAAAAGGTAACATCAAGACTAAAAGCACTAGCAAGAAGTCTTGTTAAATGTTGGAAGACTGCATGCTGTTGCCAGAGTTGCTCTTTAGCATAGGGGAGACTGGGAGGCCCCTGCTTCCACTTTTTAAAAAAATATTTTTTTAAAAATTTATTATTTTTGTGTATGAGTGTATTGCCTGCATGTATGTGAGTGCACCCATGTCATACAATGCTGCGGAGGTCAGAAAAGGGCTTCGGATTCCCCATAACTGGAGTTAAGGACGGTTTGTAGCTGCCATCTGGGTGCTGGGAATTGAACCCGGGTCCTCTGCAAGAGCAGTCAGTGCTCCTAATCACTGAGCCATCTCTCCAGCCCCTAGCATAGGGGAGACTGGGAGGCCTCTGCTTCCACTCTTAAAAGTAGGAAAATTCTTATGCTGGGCATGGTGGCACATGCCTTTAATCCCAGCTCTTGGGAGGCAGAGGCAGGTGGATCTCTGTGAGTTCAGGACCAGCCTGGTCTACATAGTGAATTCCAGGCCAGCCCCACTACAAGGAGACCCTGTCTAAAAAAGGCCCCCCGCCAAAAGTAGGAAAAATTCTATAAGGGGAGAAATGTGCAACTCTTCTTAAATAGATGGTCGCTGGATTTTCCAATTGTGGGAAAGACAAGGTCTAAGAAGATAAAAAATAACTTTTTACCACAAGATCTTCCAGAGAAGAGCCATCACTGATAACAAGGTCATTAAATTGGTCTTGGATTTGGTCCATAGTTTGTGGGAGATCTCGAGCTGGAATAAACCACTCATGTTCTTCTTCTTCTTCCAGCATTTCTTGGAAACAGCGTTCAATAAATTCTTCTTCCCATAACTCCTCTTCTATCTGGAGTTACAATAAATAAGGAATAATTACAGCATATTTGGTAAGACATAGGTATGGATTAAAATATCTTAAACTAAGCCATTTAAAACCACAATGTGGCTGGCCATGGTGGTTCACACCTATAATCTCAACACTTGAGAGGCTAGGACTGCTATGAGTTCAGGGCAGCCTGGGGCAGAATGAGACCCTATCTCTTAAATCTCCCCAAACAGTGAGGTATACTGGTGTATACCTATAATCCCAGCACTCTGATGAACTACAGTGAGACCTCATCTAAAAAGCAGAGTCTCCCTGGCCCCCCGCCCCAAATACATTAGAGCTAAAAGTGTAGCTCATTGGTAGAGTATATACATAGCTTGCATGAGGCCCTGTGCTTGATCTCTAACACCAAAATTTAAAAATCAGAAATGTTCTCTGTTTCTGTGCTAAAGAAAAAAAAAGGCTTACTATGACCTAGGAAGATCTGTTTCAGGGTAATTCTAGGTCTTGTTTCCACATAATGTTTTTTTGATTGAGAGTAGCAAGAAAAAGGTAGCAAAGGGATCGTGATCTCTTAGAGGAATCTTCACTAGAATTACCCATAAAGCCTTAAAAACTATGTATACTCTAATTCAATCCCCACAATGACAGAAAGAAAATCTCTAAGAGGTACAGATTGAAACCAGCAAAGCTGGGCACGGCAGCACACGCCTTTAATCCCAGCACTCATTAGGCAGATGCAGGTGGATCTCTGTGAATCAAGGCCAGCCTGGTGTACCTAGCATGCTCTAGACTAGCTGGGGCTACAGGGAGACCCTGTATAAAGGTGGACCTTTGCTCAATACCCAGCACTGCAAAAGAACAACAGTAACAACAATAACAACAAACAAACAAAAAGAAATAAGGGCTGGAGAGATCGTCGGTGCTTAAGACTGCTGGCTGTTCTTGCAGAGGATCTGAATTTGGTTTCTAGCACACATATAATGCAGCTCACAACTGACTATAACTCTAACTCTAGGGGATCTGATGTTCTCTTCTAGTCTTGTACATTTTCCCCATGAATATACAACCTTTAAAAAAAACATGGCTGGATGTGGTAGTGTCCCAGCACTTGGGAGGCAGAGGCAGGTGATCTCTTAAAGTTTGAGACATGGGAATAAAAAACACTTATCAAGTCAGGCATGACAGTGTATGCCTTTAATCTCAGGAGGCAGAACCAGGCAGCTCTCTCTGAGATGGAGGTCAGCCTGGTCTACAAAGCAAATGCCAGGCTGGCTGGGGCTACTAGGAGAGGAGACCCTGTATCAAAACTAAATAAGGAACAACAAAAAACAAAAATACTTATCAACTTATGAGAGTTCATGAAAGACAAGAGTGGTATCAGATTTTTCAGGCTGATCAGATTGAGGCTTTCAGGTGAAAAAAACACCCAATTTTGGACCCAAACACCTGTGGTTTGGTTTGATTGTTCCAATTCCTTAATTCTCATAGACTTGCACTGTAATATAGCAATCTGATTGGTTTAAGTCAGTGATTTCCATATTGTTTCCATATTCAAAGTTTCTCAGGCTCCACCCTATCCTCCTGAATCAGAATCTCCAGGGTGGAGCCCTGAAAAAAGCTGCCTAACTTACTTCAATGAGCAGTAAAGCCTGGTAGTAATTAGCAGCCAAATAAAATAGGAGTGGCAGCACATAAATCCACACTCTGCATATATAAGTACCAGCTAAACACATTTCAACGTCAAGTACATATTATTTGAGGGATAGAATGAACCTATGAAAAAAACTTGTAAATAAAACTAACTTGTCTGTTGAATTCCTCTTCGTTTTCCATCCACATGTACTCTGCAAATGGATTATCATCTTCATGAGAATGACCGTTAATAATCACATCTTCATTGATGATGCTTGGGCTAGTACTGCTACGACTTGGATCTTTCATGGTTGGTGTTAGTTGTCGTTTTTAACCTTAAAGTAGAACAATACAGTTAATTCAGTCATTCTTTCAGTTCTTAATGAGCACATCTGCTATTACTAGGTATCTGGGTTAGGTGTTGGAGGCACATGATATATTAATTGGAAAGTTTTTTTTTCCCCAAATGACTAAGAAATAGCTGAGGACACGTCTTGGGTGTTGTTCCTCAGGAGCCACCCATCTTGCTTTTTTTTAAAAAAGGTTTTAAACATTTATTTATTTATTTTGTCTGTGTGTTTGAGTGTGGGGGTACATATGTTATGGCATGTGTTTGGAGGCCAGAAGACCATATATGGGAGTTTGTTCTCTCCCATGTGGATTCCAGGGATTTAATGCAGACTGTCAGTGCCTTTTACCTACTGAGCTGTTAGCTCCCACCTTGTTTTTTGAGACACTGGTCTGGAGTTTGCCAAGTAAACTAGGCTGGCCGGCCACCAAATTCCCAGGGATCCAGCTGTCTGACTTCCCAGGATCTGGACTTTCTAATTTATGTGGGTTCTAGGGATCAAATTCAGGTCCTTCCAAGTACTTTACTGAATGACGTTCGTCTGCAACACCCAGAAAATCCTTTTTAAACTTGATTTCAGTAAGTCCCAGAACTAGAAGTAAAAACTTAACTTTTAAAACAGTATGTTTGAGGGCAGGCAAGCACAGGACAACTTGCAGAAGTTAAGTTGTTACCTTCCACCTTGTCAAGACAAGGTCACTTTTTGCTGCATACTCTGGGCTAATTGGCCTATGAGTGAGTTCATATTGCCCATAGGAGTGCTGGGATTTAAGATGCATGCCACCACATGTGTAATGGTTTCTGGGGGTCATTTGGCTTATGCAGCAAGCACTTTTACCCTCTGAGCCATCTCCTCAGTCAGAACACTAACTTAAAAAAATTATTTTAGTTTTGTTTGTATGTGTGTGTGCCACTGTGGGTACCCTTGGAGGCTAGGAGATAGTATTGGGACACCTGGAGCTAGAGTTACAGGCTTACAACTACCTAACTCAGGTCCTCTGCAAGACTG
Source organism: Nannospalax galili (assembly GCF_000622305.1). Lineage (NCBI taxonomy): Eukaryota > Metazoa > Chordata > Mammalia > Rodentia > Spalacidae > Nannospalax > Nannospalax galili. The sequence goes on from NW_008347555.1 coordinate 1,273,047, forward strand.
CTGAGCAATCTCTCCAGCCCTCCAAAAACCAACTTAACAGGGCTAGGATGATGGCTCACATTTTTTTTTTTTTTTTTTGTCTTTTTGAGACAGGGTCTCCCTGTAGCTCCAGCTGTCCTGGAACTATGTAAACCAGGCTGCCCTTGAACTTACAGAGATCTGCCTGCCTCTGCCTCCCGAGTGCTGGGATTAAAGACATGTACCACCACGTCCGGCGATGGCTCATATTTAAAAATAAAAAAATATATATATTTTTTGTCTTTTTGAGACAGGGTCTCCCTGCAGCCCCCACTACCAGGAACTCATTCTGTAGACCAGGCTGGCCTCAATCTCACTGCCTCTGCCACCCAAGTGCTGGGATCAAAGAAATTCGCCATCAGGCCTGGCTTATTTTTATGTGTATGCGTGTAAGTGATCTGTGTTGCTCAATGCCCTAGGAGGTCAAAAGGCATTGGATCCCCTGAAATTGGAATTACAGATGGACAGTTGCTAGCTGCCATATGGGTGCTGGGAATCAAACCCAGGTCCTCTGTAACAGCAGTCACTGCTTTAAAAAAAAAAAAAAAAAAAAAAAAAGATTAGCCAGGCGTGGTGGCACACGCCTCTAGTCCCAGCACTTGGGAGGCAGAGGCAGGCAGATCTCTGTGAGTTCAAGGCCTGCCTGATCTACACAGTTCCAGGCCAGCAGGGGCTGCAGGGAGACCCTGTCTCAAAAAAAGACCAAAAAAAAATTTATTATTTTAAAGTATTTCATTTATCAGGGTTTTATGTGTATCAGTGCATTGTTTGCATGTATCTGAGTGCACCTGTGTCATGCAATGCCGTGGAGGTCAGAAGAGGGCTTCAGATTCCCCCCGGAATTGGAGTCAAGGATGGTTTGTAGCCGCCATGTGGGTGCTGGGAATTGAACCCGAGTCCTCTATAAAAGCAGTCAGTGTTCTTAACTGATGAGCCATCTCTCCAGTTCCAATAGCTCACACATTTTACTTCTAGCACTTGGAAGGCAGAGGCAGATAGATTTCTGTGGGTTCGAGGCCAACCTGCCAACCTGATGTGCATAATGTTTCAGGATAGTCAGAGCTACACAGTGAAATCCTGCCTCAAAAAAAACTTGGTGGGGGGGTGTTATATTTTTTTTGTTTGTACATGTGTGGGTACATGTGTGAAGTTCAGAGGAAACCCAAAGGAATTGGTTTGCTTCTACCATGTGAGTTTGGGAGATCAAATTCAAGCACCCTTACCTGCTGAGCCATCTCACCCCCATCCCAATGAATTTTAATAAATTAACTTCTTAATTTCTTAGTCCGAGGATATAGCTCTGAGTCTCTCTCAGAGTCTATTATCTCCCTTTTCCCAGGTCCATGCTGAATTCCTCCATGCCTGAATTTCCCTGATGTACAGGGTGTTTTAGGAATTTAATCTTTTTATAAAATTTTTTGTTTTGTTTTGTGACAGGGTCTCACCATTTAACTCTAGCTGATCTGGAATTCTCTATGTTGATCAGGCTAGTCTCAATCTAACAGATCCACCTGCCTCTGTCTCAGGAATGCTGGGATCAGAAGTGTGGCCCATACCAGGCCTGAATCTTTTTATATGAATAAAAGTACCAAACATAGTAGGTCTGGGCTTTTTAAAAAATCATGTTTAGGGGCCAGTGAGATAGATGCTCAGGGCATAAGGGCTCATGCTGCTAAGACTACCTAGGTTCGATGCCCTGGACCCACATGGTAGAGGGAGAGAACTAAACCACACAGGTTGTTCTCTGACCTCAACATGCATCCCCTACACCAAATTAATGTAGTAAATTTTAAAATAATCAAGCTTACTTCCAGCACAATACTCTCAATTAGAGTATAAAACTTTAGCTGAGAATAAAGGTGGTGGACATTATGTGCACTATAATTACGGCAAATACTCAGTGGTTAAGAACACTGGTTGTTCTTGCAGAAGACACAGGTTCAAATCTCAGCACCCACATGGCAGCTAACTGTCTGAAATTCCAGGTCCAGGGGATCTAACAGCCTCTTCTGTCCTCCGTGGGCACTGCTCAACACAGGTGCACTTACCTACACATAGGCAATACACACATACATATAAAATAAAAATAATAAATAATTATGGCAAATATAACATGTTAACACCTAAGCATATTTACTAACATGCCCATTGCTTTACATATATTAGTAGCTCCTTTACTCTGAAGACAAAGATAGACATTTGTTCCCATTTGCCATTTCTGAAACGGGCCTTTTATGTAAAACAGAGTCATTTGAACATAAATTAAAGCAATAGTATGACTTGTGCCAAAGAAAGGAAACAGCAGGGTCCAGAAAGATGGCTCAGCTGTTAAGAACATTTGCTGCTCTTTTAAGAGGACCCGGGTTTGGTTCCCAGCATCATCATGGCAGCTCACAACTGTCCATTACAATCCGATACCCTCTTCTGGCTCCCATGGGCAACAGGTACACACAGACATTATGTACATACATACATGCAGGCAAAACACACACACACACATAAAATTTAAAAAGTAAAAAAAAAGGCAACAGCAGAATTAAAAAAAAAAAAAAGTTAAGGGGTCTGGAAGATTTCAGTAGCTTGCTGTGCAAACATTAGGACCTAACTTCATATCCCTAGAACCCAAGCAAAAGTCAGGCAAGGCTGTACATCTGTAATCCCAGAGCTGGGGAGGGGTAGATACAAGCAGATCCTTGGTGTTCACCGGCCAGCCCCTTGTCTGAACTGATGACCTTCCAGGTTCCTTGAGAGACATAAAATAATGTGGAGAACAACTGAAGACACTAGACACCAACTTCTGGCCTCCACATGTACACTCACAAACACACTATTCACATACAAAAAAGCCTGTTAAGTCAGGTGTGGGAGTTGGATGCTAACCCGCTCTACATAAAGTTCCAGTCTAGCCAGAGCTATCACTTAAATAGCAAGATCCTGTCTCAAAAAATCAACAAAAAAAAGTCCCCAAAAGCTGTTGATGCCTACTATCCCAGTTATCATAACTAATTAAAATATCAGAACTAAAACCTTTTAGAAATTTTTTTAGTGGTGAATATGATCAAAAAACAATGTATGAAATTATCAAAGAATAAAGGCATACCAAAAAATTTTTTTTTGCTGTAAGGCTTAGGGGCAAAACTATGTACACTGCCTTAATTTTATGGACTTACCCTTTCTTTCTTTCTTTTTTTTTTTTTTTTTTTGGTCTTTTTGAGACAAGGTCTCCCTGTAGCCCCAGATGTCCTGGAACTCACTATGTAGACCAGACTGGCCTTGAACTCACAGAGATCCGCCTGCCTTCTGCCTCCCGAGTGCTGGGATTAAAGGCGTGCGCCATCATGCCCGGCAACCTTTTATTTAAAAAAATTTTTATTATTTTTATTTTACATGTATGAATGTATTGCCTGCATGCATGTGAGTGCACCCGTGTCATGCAATTCTGTGGAGGTCAGAAGAGGGCTTTGGACGGTTTGTAGCCACCGTGTGGGTGCTGGGAATCTAACCCGGGTCCTCTGCAAGAGCAGTCAGTGCTGAGCCATCTCTCCAGTCCTGGACCTTAAAAAAATTTTTTTTTTTTAATGTGTACCTTCATGAACTTATGTGCACATGTATGTGGGTGCTGGCAGAGGCCAAGAGGGTATTAGATCTCCTGGAACTGAAGTTATTTGTGGTTGTGAGTCACCTATATAGGGGCTGGGAACTGCACTTAGGTTCTCTGGAAGAATATGTGCTGTTAACTGCTGAGTCATCTTTCTAGCCCCAATTATGGACTTACTCAAGTACATATTAAGTGTAATAAAAATCCATAGCTGTGTAATATGAATTTAGTCTCTAATCCTGGAGTAGTGTGGAAAAAAATCCAATCCTACCTAGCACACACGTATTTTCTGCAATATAAAGACTAATGACATCATGATACCATTAATAGAAGTGATGATTTTAAGAGATTCCCCACTATCCAGGCTTGGTGGCACATACTTGCAATTCCTGAAATTGGAGATGAAGGCAGGAGAATCAGGAGCTCAAGACTAGCTTTTGCTTTAGTTACATGAGACCCCATCTCAAAAAAACCAAACCAAACCAATTGAAAAAAAGAGAGAAATTCTCAAAGAGCACTGGGAATGTATGTGCCCTAGTTGCTTAAATATGTATAAATATGAAAGACAGCCAAAAGCAGACTTGAGCTACAGTGGCACTAGAAAAGAAAACATGATCTGGGGGCTGGAAAGATAGTTAGTGCTGAAGAGCACTGGCTGCACTTGGAGAGGGCCTGGTTCGATTCCTAGGACCCACATGGTGGCTAATGACTTTCTGTAACTCCAGTTCCAGGGGAATCTGAAGCTCTCTTCTGACCTCTGAGGGTACTGCATGACGTGGGTGCACTTACACACATGCAGGCAATACACTCATACACATAAAATAATAAAATAGGGGGCTGGAGAGATGGCTCAGCGATTAAGAGCACTGGCTGATCTTGCAGAAGACCTTGGTTTTAATCCTAGTACTCACATGGTGGCTAACAACCATCTGTAAATCCAGTTCCAGGGAATCTGACACCTTCTTCTAACCTCTACGGGCATTACATACATTCAGGCAATATACTTATACACATAAAAAAAATTTGAGAAAAAAAAATAAAAAAAAAAATAAAACATGCTTTGAGTTAGAAAACTGAGGCACTGTAAAAGCAGACAAGATAGAAAATAAGTAACTTTTTTGTCTTTTTGAGACAGGGTCTCCTTGTAGCCCCAGCTGGCCTCAAACTCACAGAGATCTGCCTGACTCTGCCTTCTGAGTGCTGGGATTAAACTTGAATAAAATAAAATTATTTTGGTAAGTTCTGACTAAACAGCAGTTCTGTCAAAAAAAGTAATTTCTAAATATTTATACGTGCTCATCTTAAAACAGCCAAACCCAGGACCTTGTATTTGCTAGGCAAGTGATTTACCATTGAGCTAAACCCCAAACCCATGAATGAATTATTAAGCTACTTCAAAGACATTTCACTTTGTAACAGCTTTGCACTATCATTTTCCCAACCTGTTTCCTATCCCAATTATATCCATTAAATTCTACCTTTTTGAAGACCATATTAAGTAAAAGCTAAGTATGTCTCTTTCATTTTGGTTAAACAATAGAAAAAAATTAAGTTGAGCAGATTATAGGATACTCAATCGGAATTAAATAGCTAAGTAGTAACTCTGTATTAGACATAGAGAAATACTTCTAATTCACTTTCATAAATGCTTAGTTGAGCTGGGATTACCAAACTAGTCACTTGGGAGGTAGAGGCAGTATCAGGAGTTCAAGGTCATCCTCTGCTACATACAGAGTAGGAGGCTAGGGTAGGGTGTATGAGACACTAACTCATTACTGCCCCCATCCCGCAAAGCTTCAGCTGATTAAAGTATACCTATATCAAAATGGAACTCCCTCCTCCACCCTAATCCTTGGTATTAAACACAGGGCCTTGCATGTTAGAGAAATCACTTTGTCTATATGTGGATTCAGGCTAGCCTTGAACCAGCTACATACAGCTCACCACTTCTTGAATGCTAGGATTATAGGAATGTGTCATCACTCCCAGATGTTATCTTTTTTTTTTTTTGAGACAGAATTTTGCTATGTAGCTAAGGATCTGGCTATGAAGCTTGGCCTTTAACTGTTAATCTTCTTGCCTCTAACTCCTACACGCTGGCCTGTTTTTCACTTTTGTGTGTGATGCTAGGGATCAAAGCAAAGATCTTGTATGTGAGAGGCAAGCTTAGTCAAGCCCTAAGTTCCATTCTCCTGTATCTACCTCCCCATAGCAGGGAATATATGAATCTACCAGGTAAATACATCTGTTATTTAATACTGTTTTTTTTTTTGTTTTGCTTTGAGACAAGGTCTCTCCTTGTAGCCCTGGCTAGCCTGGAACTCTACGTAGACATGACTGGCCTCAAACTTGAAGTGATCCTCCTGAGTTTGCCTCCAAGTGCTGAAACTGCAGGCATGTGCCATGGTATCTGGCTTGAGGAGGCTGGTATTTTTCCTTAAAATCTTATGTTATTCTTTTGTTTCAAGACATGCATGTGTTTTAAAACTCTAGCATTAGGCTGGCAAGATGGCTCAGCAGATAAAGGTACCTGTCACCAAGCCCGACCACGTGAGTTCAACTCCAAGACTCATGGTGAAAAGAGAACTGACTCCCTCAAGTTGTCCTCTCTGTTGCACATTTATGGTCCCAGTTTTTGCCATAACAAACCATCAGCCTATGATGACTCTTGTATGTAGATTCCTTTGTAGTTGTACTTCCTTTAAGATAGATTCCTAGAAGTGGGACTACTGTACCAAAGGCCATGTGTATGTGTAGCTTTAAAGAATAGTAGGAGTGCCAGGTGTGCCAGTGTACACCTTTTATCCCAACTCTCAGGAGGCAGAGGCAGGTAGGTAGAACTGGAGGCTAGCCAGGGCTACCACCGTGAGACCCTGTCTCAAACAAACAAACCACACAAAAGAGAGAAATATAAGTGGTGAGGGGTGAAAAGGAAGGGTAAGGGGAGGTAGGTGATTAAAATGATATATAACAGGCCTGGCTACTTGGGAGATTGAGACAAGAGGATTCTAACTTCAAGGCCTGCTAGCTATAGAGTGAATTCAAGGTCAGCCTGGACCCTGACGAAAAATCCTATATCAAAATGAAAATGTCAGGCATCATGGTGTATGCCTGTAATCCTAGCAATCACTAGATTAAGGAAAGAGGGCTGCTATGAGTTCAAGGGCAGTTTGGGCTTACAGAGAGACCTAGTCTCAAAAACAAACAAACACACAAGAACAACAAAGATCATGGAACAGACCTGTTATTTCAGGTGGAGGCACAGGAGGATCACCATAGCGAGCTCAAGGCCAGCCTGGGCTATGAGACTGTCTCAAAAATAAATAAAAAAATAAAAATAAAAGCCGGGCGTGGTGGCACATGCCTTTAATCCCAGCACTGGGGAGGCAGAGGCAGGCGGATAGATCCCTGTGAGTTCAAGGCCAGCCTGGTCTACATAGTGAGTTCCAGGCCAGCTGGGGCTACAGGGAGACCATCTCAAAAAGACCAAAAAAAAAAAGGTAAAGAGGGCTGGGGATATGCTCAATGGTAAAGCACCTGTCTACCATGCTGAAGCCATTGATTCTATGCCCAGTACCACATATACACAAATGTATGAGGGCTGGTGAGATAGCTTTTCAAGTAAAGTGCTTTCCACTCAAACCTGAAGACCTAATGCTGCTTCCCTGGAACCCATGATAGGAGAACCTACTCCAGAAAGTTGTCCTCTGAATTCTACAAATGTGCCATGGCACACAGACACCTGCACACACATAACATATACCCCTCAATAATACTTTTAAAAGTACAGCTGGGCATGGTGTTACACACCTTTTGGGGGCACTCTCAGGAGGCAGAGGCAGGTGGATCTCTGCGAGACTGAGGCCAATCTGGCCTACAGTAGTGAGTTTCAGGCTAGCTGGGGGTAAGAGGGAGACCCTGCCTTAAAAATACATAAAAAATAAAAAGTATATGAAAAGTCATAATGAAACCTATTATTCTGCATATTAAAATAAAAATAAGATGACAAAAAAAGCTGAGATTGCAGCTCAGAAGTGTACTTCTCTAGCATAGATGAGGTCCTAGATTCAATCCCATCAGAGGGAGAAAGAATTGGTCTAAAATGCACTTAAGTGTAACCATCTCTCGACATCTTTTAATAGTTCAAAATGTTATTAATATGGAATCTCATATTTTTCTTTTATAGATTCCGAGATATGATTTTGCTTAGGAAGTCTTTTCCTACTTCAAGTTTTTTACTTCCCTTATCTTCCACTCAAAATTTTCTTTAGATTTTTGTGTGTGTATGAGAGAAAGAGAGAGAATATATACTCTGTGGGTGGGTGCTCTTGGAGGCCAGAAGCAGGCATCAGATTCTCTGGCTTTGAAGTTGCACGCAGTTTTCTGAGCTGCCAGGCAACTTGGGTGCTGGGAACTGAACTCAGTCCTCTGAAACAGCAGCAAGCACTCTTAACTGCTGAGCCTTGTATCTCTAGCTTGCTTATTTATTATTTATTTATTAATTATTTCTGAGACTGGGGCTCACGATGTAGACCAGGCTGGTCTCCAGCTCATAGAGATCCTCCTACCTCTTAACTCCCAAGTGCTGGGATTAAAGGTGTGCACCAAGATGTCTGGCTCTCAACCATTTAACTTTATTTTGATGAAAAATGTCACTAAGCTGCCCAGGCTGGCCTTGAATTTGCAATCTTCCTTCCTCAGCCTCCCAAGCAGCTGGGATTATAAAGATTGGAGCCACCAGGCCCAGATAATATACTCTTCACATATGTAAAAGAACTGTGTATTTATGGTTAATAGATGTATATGATCCTGCAAAGAACATAAAAGAAAACAAGAAGTCACACCCAATAAGGGATTTGTATCCAGAGCATATAAAAGAAATGCTGGGGCTGGAGAGAGAGCTCTGTGGTTAACAGTACATACTGCTCTTGTAGAGGACCTGAGTTAGGTTCCCAGCACCCACATCAGACTGCTCACAATTTCCTGTAACTCCAGGTTCAGGGGATCCAGTGCCCTCTTCTGGCCTCTGTGGGCACTGCACTCACATGCATAAAGGCACAGACATATACACATGATTAAAAATAAAATGCTGGGCGTGGTGGCACACACCGTTAATTCCAGCAGTTGGGAGGCAGAGGCAGGTCTATCTCTTTGAGGCCAGCCTGAATGACATAGGAGTTCCAGGCCAGCTGGGGCTACAAGGAGATCCTATCTCAAAATAAATAAATCACACCTGTAATCCCAGCATTTGGCAGCCTAAAATAGGAGGATTACTGAGTTCCAAGACAGAACTATATATTGAAATCTTGTCTTGAACAAAGGAGGAAAAAACTGTTTCCAGATTAAAAAGTACAAAAAGACATACATGTTGGGGAAAAAGTTACAGTAAAGATGCATGGACTAGAAAAAGTACATATGCTTCACTTTCACAAGGACATCCAGTTAGAGAATGCAAAATGGAAAGAATCAAAATCTTCTTAGAACATGCCAAACAGGCAATAAATCACACCTGTAATCCCATCCTGGGGAGGTGGAGGCAGGTCGTCAAAAATTCAAGGCCATTCTCAGCTACATAGGAAATTTGAGGCCAGCCTGGGCTGAAAAAGACCTGCTCTTCAAAAACCGTTTTTGAGGGGCTCAAGAGATGTGGCTCAGCGGACCCGGGTTCAATTCCCAGCACCCACATGGCGGCTACGAACTGTCCTTAACTCCAGTTCCAGGGGAATCTGAAGCCCCCTTTTGACCTCCGCGGCATTGTATGATACGGGTGCACTCACGCACATGCAGGCAATACACTCATACATATAAAAATAATATTTAAAAAAAAAGAAGATAGCCGGGTGTGGTGGTGCACGCCTTTAATCCCAGCACTTGGGAGGCAGAGGTAGGCGGATCTTTGTGAGTTCAAGGCCAGCCTGGTCTACATAGTGAGTTCCAGGACAGCTGGGGCTACAGGGAGACCCTGTTTCAAAAAGACCAAAAATAATTATCTTGTTTCTTTAATTTGCCTTCACAGGTATTACTTTTTCTTAATTCTTTGAACTTTAACTATTGTGACTCGTTTAGCCTAAGCTGCACACCTAAATATGCTCATAAATATAAACATATATTCATGTATGTATTAGCATACCAGTCCAGCAGTTAAATAAAATTTCCATTAGACATGGTGGCACATGCCTGTCATTTGAGCACCCAAGAGGCAGAGGCAGGAGTGCCATGAGTCTGAGGCCAGCCTGGACCACATAGGAAATTCTGTGCAAGGCTGGGCTATGTAATGAGACCTTGTCTGGGGGGAAAAAAACAAAAAGAAAAAACAAAAAACAAGAAATATTTCTTACCTTTTCCACTCAGAAATTTGACGGAAGTACGACAGTTTTTCTTTTAATGTTTGGCACTACAAAGTAATGATTAGAAGAGCATCTTTTTTAAAAAAGATTTTAAAATTATGTGTATGCCTGTGTGTGGGTATATGCACATGTATGCAGTGACCATGGAGTCCAGAAGAGGGCATTGGATCCCCTGGAGTTGAAGGTACAGGTGGCTGTGAGTCACCTGATATGGGCACTAGAAATATACTTAGAAATTATAACTGCAAGAGCAGTATGTACTCTTAACTGCTGAGCCATCTCTTTAGGCACCTAGAACATCTCAAGAGCTAGGTGTAGTGCTGTAATTCCACCACTTGGGAGCCTGAGGCAGAAGGATCTGGAGTTAAAGGCCAGTCTAGGATATATATA
>NW_008347555.1:1283432-1314610 GCF_000622305.1 Nannospalax galili
TCAAGATCCTTTCTCAAAAGAAAACAAAACAGTGCTGATCCCAATACTTGGAAGGGAGAGGCAGGTGAACTGAAGGCCAGCCTGGTCTACACAGTGAGTTCCAGGCCAGCTGCAATTATAGGGAGACCCTGTCTCAAAAAAAGACTAAAAAAGAGACAGCTATAATCAGTCTGGGTATTATTATTAGCTGTGTAATGGATGAGTACGTTTAACCTGAGTCTCAGAGCCTTCATATGTAAAATGGGTAATACTGAGAATACCTAGGCAGAACACCTGGCATTAACCATTAAAAACTATTTTTTTCTTTTTTGGAGAAAGGGTCTTATATAGCCAAGAGTAGTCTTGGGCTCCTGCTGCTTCTACCTACACCTCCTGAGTGCTGGGGTCACAAGCATGCACCACAGGAGTTTATTTTTTTGAGACAGGGTCTCAACACTGTATGTAGGCCAGACTGGCCTCAAACTCAAGGCAATCCTCCTGCCTCAGTCTGAGTACTAGGATTACAGGCCTATGCTACCATTTTCAGTTTAACTTGCTTAATCATTTAGAACAATTAAGCTTTTAGAGCAAGGGATAAGTTAAAAATCACAAGTCTTACACCTGTAGGAATGACACAATGTCACAGAAAAATCCTAAACAAAGGCTATAACCAGTCAGGGCACACATCTGAAATCCTAGCTACTTAGGAAGCAGAGAGACAGGAGGCTAGTCAATTTTAAGGCAAGCCTGGTCAATTTAGGGAGACCTTGTCTCTAAAAAGGGCTGGAGATTTTACTTATAGTGAAGTCCTTGACAACTACCCTGTGTTTAACCTAAGCACTTAAGAAAAAAGGGTTATATAACCCTACTCTCTACCATAATGTAAGAAGGTGATAGGCAAGAATAAGAATGGCTATCCATTCTCCACCATTACTACCAGAAGCTCAAGTACATCACAAACACTATCCTAACTTAGACAAACTTTTTTTTTTAATATTTTATTATTTTCATTTTATGTGTATGCGTGTATTGCCTGCATGTAGGTAAGTGCACTCGTGTCATGCAATGCCCGCGGAGGGCAGAAGAGGCTGTTGGATCCCCTGGAACTGGAGTTACAGACAGTTGTTAGCTGCCATGTAGATGCTGGGAATCGAACCCGGGTCTTCTGTAAGAACAGCCAATGTTCTTAACCGCTAAGTAATCTTTCCAGCCCCGACAAACTGGTATTTTAAGACGTAATTCAAACTCTTCAGAGCTATACCATTTACAATGGTAGCCATTAGCTATATGCAACCATTTAAATTAAAATTTAGCTTTTCTGTTGCACCTGCCATATTCCAAGTTTTCTGGGTTTTTTTTCTTTTTTTTTTGGTCTTTTTGAGACAGTGTCTCCCTGTAGCCCCAGCTGACCTGGAAACTCATTATGTAGACCAGGCTGGCTTTGAACTCAGAGATCCGTCTGCTTCTACCTCCCTAAAGGCGTGAGCCATCACACCTGGCATTATTTTGTTTTTGAGACAGGGTCTCCCTGTAGCTCCAGCAGACCTGGAACTTGCTATATACACCAGGTTGGCTTCCATCTGCACCTGCCTGTCTCCCAAATGCCTGGATTAAAGGCATGCACCATTATGCCCTGCTCATATTTCAAGTTTCAACAGCCACCAGAGTGCTGTTTTTCACAGGTGCAAGCCACTACATCTGATTTAAGTAGTTAATATTTATAAAAGCATGTAGAACAATGCCTGGTATTATTAAATGTCATATTTCTCTAAATAAAAATAATCTGTCACAGGTTGTCATGATAATGAATATTTTATAAATTACAGAAAGGTGAAAATTCAAGATTATTAAAAATAGTCTTATTAATCGCCCACAATATCCACTAAATTGTTCTAACAGTGGGCATTTTATAATTTTAAAACAAAGGCATCACTATCCAGGGTCATAAAGTAATAAAGCTGAGTAAGACTTACTACTTATTAAAGGAAAAACCTGCTATAAACTTACTCTGTCCCAAAGAGGGTAGAAATTACCTACCTCGATTTGAGTTCTCTGGGAGCAATATGCACACAACCTTTACCCATTACAGTGAATTGCCATTCCCCCCATCCCCTAAAGAAAGATAAAGAGGGTATAATTTTTTGGAAGTTACCCATCTTTGATTGTGATATATACTTGTGAGAATGGGTCTGTTCAAAGTCACTAAAGTGACACAAAGTAACAGATTCATCCCAGTATCCTGTCATTCACAAACCAGAAACCACAAAACAGCAAATACTGGATCTCATTCAAGTCCTTACAGAGACCCTTTTCCTATCTGAAAACACAACGGAAAGCAGATGAATTTTCAAAAGCTACTTAATGAAAATACAAACATCTGCTCAATTGCTCACGTGAAATTTGTGAAAGAACGTGCCACCATGGTACAAGAAATGCTCAGCCAGCACATGCAAAACGAGTTTGTTGAAATAAACGTTGAAGGCTGTCAGCTATGTTAGACCTTTCCCAAGGCAGAGTGGAAACCAGGATCTTCCCCGGAGGTCTCTGTAAGACTCAGAGCTACAAAATCATGGAAAGCAGGACAACAAAAGGAAGCCTTTTAGCACTCATTAGAAAATAACAGCTGGCTGCTCCAACAAATGGTTAAGATTAACTTCACCAGAAACCTTTACCCCAGCCCCTGTTCTTGTAATAGTGGTGGGGAAGAAAATAAGCAGATTACTGAAAGGTAAGAGGTCCAGTACCAAAGCCTATGAACTCACTGAACTCTAGCTAGCTCAAACAGCCGTGCAGTAAGAATCCCCAGCACCCCCAAACAAAGGCCTTCCTATCTGAAGCGTGTGATAGAGTAAGGCTTAAAACAAGGGTAGAGAAGGTGAAGAAGCGGGAGAAAGAAGGTGAAAACGATACAAGCCGGTCGATCATTACGGAGCGCTCCCCTAAGACACCCGCCCCTACACTCCCCAAACCCCAGCAACGACAGGAGCGCGCACGCGCAACAAGGGGCTGCGCGTGGCGACGCGCAGGCGTAAAGTGGGTAGAAACAATGAGCTTTGTTGCTGAGGCAGTGGTGGGGGGCAGGGGACAAGGTACGGGGGGAAAAGACCAAGGACTGAGGACCGCGGAACGCAATAAAGTGCAATCCCAGCAACGCTCGCGCGCCACCAAAGACCCGGATAGAGGGCTGCAGAGAACGAAATCATAATGACAATGAGAAAGGCGCGACGGCCATTTCTGAGAAAAGAGATGGAGCCTTCTTATGCTCGTCCCTCGGCCTCCGTGGAGAGGCCAGGAATGGCCGAGGTCAGACGGGACTCCGCGGCCCACAGCCGGAGGGACCCCTGGGCCCCCCTCAGCCGTCGCCCAGGGCTGTCCCTCGGCCGCTGAGGTCGTCACGCCCTTTGCAGCGCTCCGCTCACGGGGACCCCTCACCCAGTGCACGGCAGCGGGGACGGCAGCCAACGAATCCTGTCGGCCTCCGCGGATCTCCACAGGCAGCGCCGCTCCCCCGCTCGACGTGCGCTTCGCCCGCCGCCTCCCAGCTCCAGTCCAAACAAACACCCCAGCCCGGAAGTGACTTCATTTCCGTCAAGTCGGCCCCGCCCACTCGTTGGTCCGCGCTGCCCACCTAGGCCACTAGAGGTGCGCAAGAGAGAACGTCTTACGCCAAAGGTCTCTCGGTCTGAGATGAGCATATGTGCTGGAGCAAAAGGCCCTCTGGAGTAAAACCTTGGGGTTTACTAGTGTGGTCGAGTTCTCTGTGAGGCGGTTGTCTCCGCAGTCACCCGCCCTGCCAGAATGGTGGGATTCAGTGGGATGGGAGGTGGGAACGAAGATACAAAGATGTGGAACATCCAGATAATGCACCCACCCAGATGTACACAGCGTCACTCTAAGAACATGCATCGATGTCACTGAAATCCTGATATAAATAAAAGTCAAAATCACAGGCATACAAACTGATCTACAAGCACTTCTCACATATTTTTAAGATGAACCTTTATACATACATGAAATACCAGCAAGCTATGCTGCCTGTTGAGCCTCTTACAAACTAAGGATAGTTAGACTCAAGAATTTCCAAATCCAGAAGGTGTAGTAGCTCACACTTGTAATTCCAGCACTTAGGAGATGGAAGAGGAGGAGCAGGAATACAAGGTCATCCTCTTGTTACATAGCAAATTCGATGCTAGCCTGGGCTATGAGACCTTGCCTCAAAAGTGGGGGAGGGGGCAGCAAGACGACGCTGGGTAAATTAAGAGCCTGCCTGGTAAACCTGGTGCCTTGAGTTCAATCCCCAGGACCCACATAAAGGTGGAAGGAGAGAACAGACTCCATAAAGTCTCTGACACATGTACACACAAAAAGCATTTCAAATTTATAATTCTTGGTGCACTGGCCTATGCCACATTTCCTATTATCATTGGCAAGCTCTAAGATATATTTATGATGATACTAAACAAGACTGTGAAAAATCTGGATGTTAGATACACACTATATTTGATTTTTTTTTCTTTTGGTCTTTTTGAGACAGGGTCTCCCTGTAGCCCCAGCTGGCCTGGAACTTGCTATGTAGACCAGGCTGGCCTTGAGCCCACAGAGATCTGTCTCTCTCTGCCTCCCAAGTGCTGGGATTAAAGGTATTCTCCACCACGCCTGACAATACACTATATTTGAAACAGGACATACATAAATCTCATTAGTCTTTTCTCTTGGACAGTAAAAATAAACTTAGAAATGAAACTTAAATCCTTTTAAAAACCACATGCTTATAATATCCACAAAAAAAAGAAAAAAATTCAATGGGAAAGTTTTGAGACAGATTTCACTATTTATCTCACATGATCACTATGTAGCCATGCTGGCCACAAACCTCTCCACTTTTGGGATTAGACTGTGCCAACCATATTCTATGGGAAAGCTTGAATCCTGAGACATTCGTCAGGATGAGAATCCTCATTCACTTAAAGCAAGCCTCAGGGTCACTATGCCATGACATTTGAGCACTGAGACCCTTTCTACTCACTATGAATACACCTCATTTGTGAGTGCTTTTTGGCTTCCTTCATGCTCTGAGTCCAGAATTTGAGTCCTCTGCTTGTTGTTACCTTCCTTTAGGAAAAGATCCTTTGCAATCTTCTGCAGTGTAAGAAACCCAGTTCCTCACTGGTAGATCCAGAACTTCCTACTCTAGAATTCAGCCTATTCCCAAACTGTTCACACATACTATTTGGGCTACCCATGTTGCCATGAAACTTGAAACACACCTTGTAGGAGAGTACCTGGCTGTAACCAGTGTGAGCTTGGTCAGAAAATGAAGTCTCAGGATAACTAGATTTTAACAGTTTTCTGCTGCCAACAAGCAGAGTGCTGCAGCAGCTAAGAGCAAATGAGAACACAAGTAGTTTTGTGGCTTCATGTCCAGTCCTCTTGCTAAGTCTGTAAGGCAGTCAGTCCCGTATAATTTTCTTCCTCCAGCACCAGCGGCATTCTTTTTGTCCTAAGCATGCAGCAGGATGTTTTGTATTCCCTTCCCATCAGTAGCCCGCCCCCCCCACCGGTGAGGAGAGGTACCCCTTCCCAGCACATACCCCAGGGTATCAAAGTAGTTTTGGTGGCACACACCTTTGATCAGGAGGCAGAGGCAGGTTGGTACCAAACCCAGTTGGGACTAGTAAGGAGACTACCTCAAAAAATAAAAAAAAAAAAATAATAATAAATAAATAAATAAAGAAAGAAAGAAAGAAAGAAAGAAATAAGAAAGGCTTAGTGAGATGGTAAAGAGCACTGGCTGTGAGGACCTGGGTTCAATTTCCAGCACCCACATGCCAGCTAACATGTCTGAAACTCCAGTTCCAAGAGATCCCATGCCCTCTTCTGGTCTCTGAGGGCATTGTATGACACATAAAGATGCAGGCAAAACACTCATCATATAAATTTAAAAACAAACCAAAAAACCAAAGCCCCAAAGAAATCAAAATAGGTGTTCTGAAATGTGGTTCAGATACTGTCTACATTCATTTACAGGTCTGTATCCTAAACTTTTTATGTTACTGAAGAATCAAACCCAGAGCCTCTGATCTGCAAGTGTTCAACCTTTAACCTGCAGCACCCACACTGGTAAAGTAGGAAGAAAAGTTTGGCTTTGTTGCCTGCTGAACAAACATACAGATATGGGACATTGTGCTGTTTTCCACTCTGTGGTATATGATGTACCCAAAGGGTGCTGATGCCCAGGCCCAGTGGTGCACAACTGCAATCTTGGGAAACAAAAGGATTGTTGCAAATTTGAGGCTAACCTGGTCTACATACACAGCAAATAGCAAACAGGAATCCACCCAGAGAATCTGTCAAAATAAAACAACAAAACAACTCCTCAAAACCAAAAGCTACTGATGAGGAACATGGAAAATAAGTCTGAGCCAGAAACAACAAAAATCAAGACATATTCAGATATTTTACATTAACTTAAACACTTTTCATTTAGATTTTCTTTTAAATTATGAGTCTGTATGTGTCATGTGAGGGTGCTCTTAGAGGTAAGAAGCATTGAATTCTGTGCAGCTATATTTATAAAATTGTGAACCACCATATAAGTACTGGGAACCAAACAAGGGTCCTCTGCAAGAGCCACAAGGGCTCTTAATTGGTGAGCCATCTCTCTAGCCCCATTCCCCCCCCCCTTTTTTTTTGGACAGGGTTTCACCCTGTAACCCATACTCAATTTGAACTCATGCAAATGTTCCTGTCCCAGTTTCCAAAATGCTGAGCTCACAGGCAAGAGTCACCATACTCTTGGCTGACCAAAACACTCCTAAGGCCCTGTCCTGCAATAAAAAGTAAAAAGCTCAGTGGCAGCATGTTTGGAGCCCCGAGTTTGATCCTCAGCCCTAAGTAAAACTGGGCCCTGTGGCAACTTTAATCCCATCACTTCAAGGGTAGAGGCAAGAGGATCAAAAATCCAAGTCATATTTAGCTACATAGTGAGTTCAAGGCTAGCCTGGGCTACACAAGACCCTGTTTCAAAGACGAAAAAAAAAAGCCTGCAAATTAGCATGTAATTTTCTACTTTATATGCAAATAGGCATGCATGTGTAATTACCAAATATTAATGGTCACCAAAATGGGTTTTCAGTTTGTCTATGTAGCCCAGGCTAGCCTTGAGACCTCTACATTCCTTTAATCTCCCAAGTTAAAATTTACAGGACTAGTAGTAGAGACTGAAGCCAGGACCTCTTAAGTTCGGCAAGAACCCTACTCCTAAACAGTATCCTTAGCTATCACCGAATGTTTAGAAAACTCTGGTTGGCTATATTTTGTATTTTTTTTTTTTTTTTGAAAAAGGGTCTTCCTGTAACCCCAGCTGGCTTAGAACTATGTAGACCAGGCTGGCCTCCCTCTCAGAGATCTGCCTGCCTCTGCCTCCCCAGTGTTGGGATTAAAGATGCACACCTGGGTAGGTGGCTGTATTTTGAACTTTGTGTTTTTCATATTGTCCAAATTCTAGGAAAGTATGAATTGCATCTATAAACAGGAAAAAAAAACCCAACACTCCATATAAAACCCAACACAGCTGCTACAGTAACTCAGCAATGCACTACCTTTATTTTTGTCTTATGGAAGTTGGGCAGTATGTCCTCAACTGTTGAATTCCTACCATGAGGGTTAAGCAAAACACCCTTCTCTGAATAATAGCTTGACAGCATTACTTTAAAAAAAATTTAAATTTATTTTTATGTGTATGTTATACCTGCATATAGGTTAAGTGCACCTGTGTCATGCTATGCCCAGAGGACAGAAGAGGCTTTTGGATTCCCTGGAACTGGAGTTATGGACAATTGTTAGCTGCCATACTTTCCCAGGTCTTCTGCAAGTGTTCTTAACCACTGAGCCATCTCTCCAGCCTCAATGTTTTTAAAAAAAATTATTTTTGTGTCTGAATGTACATCCTGCACGTATGTAAGTGCACCCATGTAATGCAATGCTTGTGGAGACAGAAGAGTTGTTAGCCATGTGGGTGCTGGGAATCAAACCTGGACCCTCTGCAAGAGCAGTTAGTGCTTTTAACCACTGAGCCATTTCTCCAGCTTTTCAATGCTTTTGAGACAAGGTCTGGGTAGGTGGCGCAGGGGAGCTTCCAACAGGTGATTCTTCTGCCTCCACCTGTGAAGCACTGGGATTACAGGAGCCATTCCACCCAGCTAGTCAACACTTTGAATGCTTACTATGTAATAGCATTGCTTTAGTCATTGAATATACATGAATGGTTAAGTAGCACTGTTTTTTTCCTCTAAGTTTTCAATGAATCTTCAACCCAGATCAACTTAAAAAGGGCCATTTCTAGGCCAGCCTGCCCTACACAGTGTGTTCTAGGCTAGCCATGGCTACAAGAAGACCGTCTCAAAAAAAAAAAAAAAAAAAAAAAAAAAAAAAAAGGGAAAGGCCATTCCTATATAGTTCTTTGGTCTTTTGGAGACAGGGTCTCTCTGCACCCCAGCTGGCCTGGAACTATGTAGAGCTGAAATCTCGCAGAGATCCGCCTCCTTCTGTCTCCTGAGTGGTGGGATCAAAGGCATGTGCCACCACTTACAACGTTCCTATATAGTTTTGAATGACTTATAAATTACAATGTGAAAGATGTATAAAGACACTTGCAGAGTAGTGATGTGTGCTTACAGATGTGTCAATTATAAAGGATGAACAGTTCCACTTCAGTTTGGGCTGATTCTCTGTGGCTTAAGTTTAGCTACTGCTGAAAGATAGGTCAGATATACTTAAGCAGATGAGCTGGAGGGAGGGCAGTTAGGCAGATCTCTGGAGTTCAAGGTCATCCTGGTCTTCATGAGTTCTTGGCTGGCTGGGGTTCTGGGAAACTCTGCCCTCCCCCACCCCAAATCACTTAAACTGCAGTCCTTTCCACAAGCTACCATGGCACCATAAATTAGAAAGCTTTCAAAGACAGAAAGTTTCTTAGTGCTGAGGAATGAACCCAGGGCCTTGTACTTGATAGGCAAAGGTTCTAAAACAGTTAATGTCTCCAGGCCTAAAGCCTTCTTCATGCAAGTGTACATACAAGACAGCCACACCTAAAACGGTGGCAGTTGCTAAGTTGGTTGCTGGAAACCCTGATTTCTGGCCATGTTTAATGAGGAGGGGGTGCCTTCCACTTAAATGGTCTCTCAATATATTTTGACTGTTCTTCACCTGACTCAAGGTCCTTCCAAATCGTTAGTTGGGACCACAAAACAGTCACTATAGTGTTATCTAATCGCCCATTTAAAGCTCCTTATGAGAAGCTGTTATTTCTGATGTAACCTTGGCAAAGTTGAGCAAGTAAGAACTGGCTTTGCATTTTTTGCTTTTGTTTTCAACAGTGTCTCCCTGTAATCCATGATGGCCTCAAATTTGGAGAGATATTCCTGCCTCTGACTCTTGAGTGCTGGGTGGTGTGTGACACCAACCTAACTTTTTGGACCTGCTTTTGACAGGCAGAAGTGAAAATTGAAGACCACTTTGTCCTAGTCAAAAGTGTAATTCTTACTTGTGGCACTAGGCTCAATACCCAACACTGCAAATTGAAACAACTTCACAAAGCAGGGTTCTTCCTGCTTCTGGAATATGATTTAGGTCAGGTCTTTAAAAGCATTTCACGAATACTACCATGTAAAGTTTATACCAATGCTTTTAAAGAAAAATCCTTAAAAGGTTAAGTATGTACCTCAGTGTATAGCACTTGCCTAGCATACACAAAGCCCTGGGTAAGATCTTCTATACCACGGTACTTACCCTCAGCTAGAAATCCTAGGTTAAATCTCTAGCCATGGATGATTCTGAATGAAGATTATCATGTTGCTTATGCTGGCTTTGACTCTTTATCCCCCTGCTTCCATCTCCCAAGTGCTAGGATTACAAGTAAGCATCACACCAAGCCTAGCTGCCATTTTTTCCCCCAGACAAGGTCTCAGCCAGGTAGACCTGGCTGGCCTAGAACTCAGATTCCCCTGCTTTTGCTTTTTGTGCTGGATTAAATGTGTAAGTCACCAGGCCCAGCCTAACTGGCGTTTTAACTTCCAAAAATACTGTGAAAAATGCTTAAAAGCATGTCACTGCTGGGTGTGATGGTACGTCTTTAGTCTCAGCACTCAGGAGGCAGAGGTAGGTGGATCTCTGAGACCTAGGCCAGCCTGGTCTACATAGTGCCAGGCCACCTGCAGGGAGACTATCTCAAAAAGACCAAAAAAAATAAATAAAAAATTAAAGTCACAATTCCTTTTTAACTTGTTACATCATCTTAAAAAAAAGGGAATATTCAAGGTTAGATGGCTCAGCAGTTAAGAGCATTCATTGGCTGCTGTTGCAGAGGACCCAAATTCAGTTCCTAGCACATGGTGGTTAACAACTGTCCATAACTCCAGAACTCCAGTGCCAGGGATCTGATGCCCTGGTTCTGACTTCCACAGGCACTGTGTGATATGGGTGCACTTACATACATGCAGTCAATACACTCAATCATAAAAACCTTCTAAAACCTTCGTATTTACAGAGTAAGACTAAAGGCTGAAATAGTAGGAAAAAATGTCCAACCTCACAGCAGATATAAATGCAGACAATTTTTAGGTTTGTCATAAATTAGACCTAGTGATAAGGGCATATAACCAGCTATACAGAAGGCTGAGACAGGATTCCAAATTCAAGGTCGGCTCAGGCTACAGTAAAACTCTCAAAAATAAATAAATAAATTTGAGGGAGAGAGGATCTGTAGTCCAGACTTGCCTCAAACTCTCATGTATTTGAGAACAACCCGGAATTTCTTATCCTGTCTCTACTTCCTGAGTTCGGGGCAAGTACAAGCATGTTGTCACCACTCCTGGTTTATGACTGGTAGGGAGTAAACCCTGGGCTTGGTGCATGCTAAGCAAGTCCTCTATCACCAACTAAACTACATGTGCAGTCATCTCAAAATTAAAATTTGCCATAATCTGGAAGATAAACATTACAGATTTGTCATTAGCTTATTAAAAAAAACCAAAAAACCCAATTTCTTAATGTTACAAGTCAAAGCATTCTTTAAGTTACTAAGTCCACAGAGTAGGACTTAGCAAAAAACCTATCATTGACAGGAAACCAAGATACACATAATGTATCTATAGCTGATGTTAGATAAAAATTGGAACCAAATATAAGTGGGCAGTTAGTAAAGGTTAAAATTAAGCTGAAGTAAACTGGCAAGGATTTTTTGTGCATGTTACTGTAGAGACCATAACATTTTACCTAAATTAAAACTGTTCTTTTGGCAAGACATTATCTAATATACCAAGAATCTCTGCAGTCATTTTGAAAGGGTGGCAAAACTAATTCTTGGAGCTCTAAGTTATTCCCAATTTTATTGTTTAAGGCAAAGACATGTCTAAATTTTAGCTTCTGCAATTTCTTCATCCTCAGAATTTAAAGCTGCAAGGGTTTTTTTTTAAAGTCCCATTTTTAGCTTGTAACAAGAACAAGAAATCCATCAGTACTGAAGTTTAAAATTTAGATTTTTAGTAGTTTTTAGAACACCCAGCCTAGACTTATGAATAGTTTGTTAAAGCATGCACAAAAATTTAAGAGTGAATTTTAAAAATAAATCACAACTGACAAATATATTGGTTAACATTCCAAACATGTATAACCAATCAATGTGGCCTAGGTTTTTTTTTTATTGGTATTCACTTCAGTAACTTGAATCCACAGATATAAGCAGTATATAACCAGAGAGTTACAAGTAAACACAGATTATACATGCAAATTTCTGCTCACAAAAGTCACATAGTGCAGGTACAGGAATTAGAAGCGTGCGTCCAGAATTATGGCCAAACTGTTCTTAAAATGCAGAAATGTAAAATTACATCTTGAAAATATAGATGGTTTATACACTTCAAAAATGTTGCTGATACCAGAGATGTATGACAGCTATAGGATTCAAGTGACAAGCAGTAAGTTCTCAAGAAATTAATACTGGTCAAAGAGAACGGGAATATTTTTACATTTCACTGAAAGTACAATGACTACTAGAATATGAAACCTAGCTGGAACTCAGGGAAGAAAATTACAAATCTAAAGCCAAGTACTTAATATTTCTTATTATCTAAACAACAGCATGATATTAAAAGAAAACTGCACCTGCATTTGAATTGCCAATTTCACATGAATGAAGTTTGCTAGAAATGAAATGCAACTAAAAACAGCTTAAACATCAAATGAAAAGTCTGCAAGGCTCAGATTAAATGTGGAATGTTTTAGATGAAAGTAATAAAAATACAATTGGTTTTGTTCTTTATTGAATGGAATCAGGTTGACATTTCTCTGCATTTTCATACTACTAAATTCCATTTTTCTGAATGGTTCTATGTTATCTTTCTCTTAGTGGTGCAAGCTGTTTTCCGTAGCTTAGTCAGTCTCTACAAAGTACTCGTCTGTTGCCATTTGGATGAAACAAAAACTATTTTTCATTAACTTAACCGTATGTGTACTTTTTGCTATAACACTTAAACACATGAACAGACATCTATTATTTTTCCACTAAAACAAAAGAGTACAATAGTTTTCTTCTAACTATTGGTATTACATTTAAAAAAGGTTAACATTAAAAACAAGAACCATGGTTTTTCTTAAGCTTCTTGCACATCTTAAGTTTCCTTCTTCTGCCTCCGTTCTTCTGCCAGTTTATTCAGAAATTTCTGAAAGAGAAAACAAAAACAAATTACACGGACTAAGTAACTTATAAGACACCTAACAATTTTCATTAATTTTAAAATAAAATATTAAGTCCAAGTTTAATGATTTTAACTAACTTACCAATATTTTAAGAACAAGTTAATACTCAGTATACAAGAACTAAATTTCTCAGGACACCACAATAACGTATGAAAGAAAATGGCAAATGTGAAAAATGGATATTTCAATGTGCAATTAACCCTAACTTTTAGAAATAAGAAAACACAAAATAATCATATAAAAAGAAATAGCTAGACTAGGTCATTGTTCTAACAACCTCTGCAGGGAACTAAAACAGCCACAGGTAATACTTGATTATGGCTAAGTATGGCTGTGTTCTAATAAAACATTAATTACAAAATCAGGTGTTTGGACTACACAGTGTATCTTGGTGACCACTGCCACCTCTAATGTACAATCCCTACACACAGATCTATGAAGACTCTAAAGGAAATACAAAAGATATATTTAAAAAAAATATGTTTCTTTACTTCTGGTTAAAATATATCAGTACCGGTTATTGAAAATTGATGAGAGGGTTAAAAGCCATTATATCCTTAAAAAGAAAATGGAAACAAACAGAAAACAAAAACACAAAACACCTATTTAAGTGTCAATTTATGAGCAACATATACTGCCTAATAATTTCCTAAGCTGACAAGTTTCTCTATATAAACAGGAGGAAATATCTAATAATAAGGAATACTCTTCTAGGTGGCAGTTTCTGATCCTAACTAGCCTAAAACCAAAACACTGCATTCTTAGCATCAATGAGGCCATAGACTCACCTCCCTCCTCAAACTAAATTTCTGTAAATGACCACCATTCTTTTTAAATATCCATATTGGTAAAGAGAGACATACGACAACGATATATAGCCAAGAACTGAAATTCCCAAAATTCAAAGCTACCTTTTTATCTACTTGTCAACATAGAAAATGTGTCCTATGACTGAATGCTATACAGGTTAAGTATCTCTCTTTCTCTCTCTCTCTCTCTTTTTTTTTTGTCTTTTTGAGACAGCTGTAGCCCCAGCTGTCCTGGAACTCACTATGTAGACCAGGCTGGCCTTGAACTCACAGAGACCCACCTGCTTCTGCCTCCCAAGAGCTGGGATTAATTTGCGCCACCGTGCAAGGCAGGTTAAGTATCTCTTATTTGGAATGCTTGAGATCACAGGTGTTAGGCAGTTCAGATATGGATGACACCCAATGAAATTCATTTATATTTCATAAGGAGGAAACATAGCTCAAAGGTATTCATCTTATTTTTTGTTGTTGTTGTTCTGGGAGTCAAATACAGAACCTTACACATGCTAATAAGAGCCTCCAAAGGTAATTTATTTTCTTTTTATGTGCATGTGGTATGCATATGTTCAGGTTCATAGGGGGAGGGGTGGGGTGGTGGTGGTGGTGGCACTACCTGACATTTACTGGGGTTCTAGACACTAGCTCTCTTGCTTGTGCTTATTTAACTACCAAGCAGTCTCCCCAGTCCTCAAAAGGTAATTTTATACAATATTTTTAGTGTTATCAGCATTCTGTCTACAACTGGTTACTGGGCTAGGTGTGGCATTTTCTACTAAAGTATGATACAGGAGTATTACTTTCATGTTTGTTTTTATTCCTTAATATTTAGGCTTTAACAGTGGCTCCTACAGGGTGTGGTGGCGCACAGCTGTAGTCCTAGCACTTGGGAGGCAGAGACAGGCAGAGTTCAAGGCCAGCTTGGTCGACATAGTGAGTTCCAGGACAGCTGGGGCTACAGGGAGACCCTGTCTCAAAAAGGCAAAAAACATTAAAAAATAAGAATTGTTTTTTGCTTTATTCATTTATTCTTTGGTGTAAAGATAAAGCACACTGTTGGTTATACAAATGAGAGCATCATTAATAACTAATGTCAGCATAAAAATTATTAAATGGGCCAGGCGTGGTGGCACATGCCTTTAATCCCAGCATTCAGGAGGCAGAGGCAGGTGGATATCTGTGAGTTCCAGGCCAGCCTTGTCTACATACCAAGTTCTAGGCCAGCTGGGGCTACAGGGAAAACCTGTCTCAGAAAGAACAACAACAAAATTATTAAATGGGAGTTGGCTGTGGTGGTCCATGCCTTTAATCCCAGCACTCTGGAGGCTGAGGCCATTGAAGTTCTTGTGTACAGCCTGGTCTACACAGCTAGTTTCAGGTCAGCCAGGATTATATAGTGAGACCCTGTCTCAAAAAAATAATGAAATAGGAGCTGGGAGTGGTGGTTTACATTTATAATTTCAGGACTTTAGAAAAGTGAAAGTGAAGAATCTCAAAGTATAAATAAACTAGTATTATCTAGGAAGTGAGCTCGTCTTTAAATAAACCAAATAGGGACTTCGCATTTCACAAACTCAAAAACCTTTAATTTTTCTACTTCATGTTCATGTGTCTAATATCTTTGAAATTTGAGAAATTACAGTTTGAGAATACTTGAATAAATTGTGTTTTATCATTAGTTGAGTGATGATCTACATTCATCACTGTTTTGAGACAGTGACAGGGTCTCATATACCTCTGACTGGCTTTCGAAGTCACTATATAACTCTTGATCATCTTGCCTCCACCTCCCAAAAATTTAGCTTAATTTGAGAAAACCATGAAAGAAAAGAGGCTCAAAAGATGTTCTACAATCCATTAAACTGTTCAAAGCCTAGGCAACAAAGAAAGAAAAATGTCTTCAGAATAAAGCATTATGCTGGGTTCAGGGACATACACACATTTAACTTATATATCTCATTTATTTTTATAAGTAATTTGTTACTTTTAACAAAAATCTCCTCTTATATTCAGCCTTACCTTTAATTTCTGATAATGAGGAAGGCTGCTGCAATGAGTATTCTTTGCAACTTCTTCATTTGTATAAAAGAGTGAACACAGCTTACAGTAAAACCCTGTTTTAGGTATCACATAGTCTATACCTAGAAACACAAACATACATTCTTACAAATTAAGTAAACTGAAGTTTTACTTAGTAATCTCAAATCTTTTTTCCTGTCAATATAATTTGAATCACACAACATATTTGTGAGAAGTCCAGTATGGCCTAAGCTAAAAACAAAACCACATTTTCTTTTTACTTTAACTGACTGTCAAGGTCCCACCTATCTGTACTCTTAAAATGAAAGACAAGAATGTAACACAGAAACAAAAAAAAAAAAAGTGTAATTTTTAGAAATCATTATGAGAGGACATAGTGGAATGATAACATAATACAAAATTAGGAGACACATTTAAGAAGGAAATAAGAGCATTACTGTTAATTTAAATTTATAAATTATTCTATACAGGGGAAAATAAAGCTAACTTAACATACTATCAGAGCTTCTAAGACCAACTTTTAAACCTTATTTTAATAAATTTGGGAGAAACAGAAGGGAGAAGAAGAAAGCCTTTAAAGCTCACCAACAGGAACATTGGGCTGATATGGTCCAATTCTATACTCATCTGGGATTGTATAATCCTCCTTGTTTTCATCACTTTGGCCATCTGCATTTTCACTTGTGTCTTTGTTCGGATCATCAGCATTCTCAGCAGATTCAGCACCTGGTTCTGTATTTTCCTCATTTTTAATTCCATTTTCCAACGCTGCTTCATTTTCTTGCTCAAGTTCCTCGATCTTGTCCACCTTAATTTCAACCAAACCATCATCATTTTTGTCACCAGATTTAAATGTCATGCCTGATTTACGAAGTTTCTGAAGTTCCGAATCTTCCTCATCACCAACCTCATCTAGAGTGACAAAACCTTCCATACTCCCTGGGAAACGACGCTGTTAAGAAAGACAAATTTACTCTGCAACAATTATCCTGCAGCATCCCTTCTATTTGTTTTACTTGAAGGGAAAAGGATAGCGTCTTTTTTTTCCTTGTATTTTTATTTTTTGGTTTTTTGAGACAGGATCTCCATGGTGCCCCAGCTGGCTAGAACTCATTATATAGACCAGGCCGGCCTTGATCTCACAAAGATCCAAGAGCTACTTGTCTCTGACTCGAGTGCTAGAATACGGGTATGTACTACCACGCCTACCTTGTCTTTTTCTTTATTTATTGTCTTAAATACTTTCTTGCTGTGATAGGAATATAGCTCAGAAACATGTATTTTCCTAGCATATATGAATCCCTAGGTTCAATCCCCAGCACAATTCCATAAGAATGAATGTACCTTAAAAAATGTTTGGTGTCTTTCTCCCCTCTACTCACTGATGGCTTTGAAAAGAATTTAGTTCTTCTTTTTAAAGAAGAAAAAAACCTTACCGGGTATATTGTAAAGAAGGCTGGGTAGTAACAATAGTACTGCCTGCAGAAAATTTAGCTTGTTATAAAAATAAGGGGGGGAGGGTTAGGGTTTTCTTGATGAGTGATAAATTTGCTTTCCTGACCCCCAAAATTAAAAAAAAAAAAAAACCCAAACAAAAAATGTTTACCCCCCCCCCCCACTAATATACAAACCTCATGAAATGGAAGGAATGTCTCTTAAGGAAAAACAAAAAAAAAAAACAAAAACAACAACACCTGATTCAAGAATATTTATATTCTACTGGGAGTGTGTCTCAGTGGTAGAGTGCTTAAGATTTTCCAGACCCAAAGTTCAATACTCAACAATATTAAAACAACCACAACCATAAAGGTTTTTCATAGTCTATACTTTCTCAGATTATGCTAAAAAATATATATATATCAAAGATCGACTTGCTAAGTCATTGAGCAATGTTCTCTATTTGACAGTATTTATAACACAATTTTCTTTTCTTGGTCTTTTTGAGACAGGGTCTCCCTGTAGCCCCAGCTGTCCTGGAGCTCACTATGGCACCCAGGCCTGCCTTGAACTTACAGAGATCTGCCTGCCTCTGCCTCCCGATTGCTGGGATAAAAGGTGTGTACCACCATGCCCGGCTACAACTTTCATTTTTTTTAAAAAAAATTCAGTTTGAAATAGTGAAATGGTCAAATAGTCAAGCTTTGAAGTATTACTGCCAAGTTTTAAATTGTAGCTTTGCCACTTACAAGACCATGAAATTCTCCATGCTTCAGTTTCCTAACTTATAAAACGGGGACAAAAATGGTGTATATAGTTACTATGAAGATATATAGAAAGCTTAGAAAAAAAATTATGGCACGAATTAGTGTTCAATGAGACATTAGCCCTCATAAGGAAAATGTTACAAAAATTAACCTTTCCAGGCATGAAAAAAGGATAAAGACATGTGACTAAGCTATCAAAATCTAAAAGTAAATACCAGTTTGGGAGTATCAGAAGGAATCAATAGAAATGATGACAAAAAAAAAAACCCTTTACTTCCCACTACCTTTAAAAAAAAGAAAAAAACTTATTTTCACTTTATGTATGAGTTTTTCTGCCTCCATGCATATATGTGCATCATATGCATGCCCGGCATCTGTGGAGACAAGAAGTGGATCCCCTAGAGTTTATTCTCCAGATGTCCAGCCTGGAATACAGCTGGGGATACAGGGAGACACTATCTCAAAAATAAAACCAAAAAACTCACATTTGGAATGAGAGTTGTGAACTGCCATGGGTACTGAGAACTGAGCCTGGGTCCTCTAAAACAGCAGCTCTGAATCACTGGGTTATCTCTCTAGCCCCCAAGAGGTCTTTTATTTTACTGTTCTTGTGTGTACGCAAGATCACTTGAAGGCCCGAGAACAACCTTGGTTGTCACCTCTCAGGCACTAGCTGCCTTTTGTTTTGGGGAGATAAGATTTCATGTATCTTATGCTGGCCTATAAATTGTCTACATAGCCGAGGACTTGAACTTCTTTCCTTGAACTTCTGATCCTCTGGGCCCTATCTTGGAGTGCTGGAATAACAGGTATGTGCCAATATGCCTGGTATATATGTGGTGCTGTGGACTGAACTCAGATCTGTGAATACAGAGAAAACATTTTACCATCTAAGCTACATCTCTAGCCCTCATTCCTTTAAAGCCATTACAATATCTAAACTTGTTATTTTCTCAAATAGGAAAAAAAATCTTTACATTCAAAATCAGCTTTTCCTCTCCTTTGATCTTTTTGAAACATGGTTTCCCTGTAGCCCCAGCTGTCCTGGAACTCACTAAAGTAGACGAGGCTGGCTTCCATCTCACGAATCCATCTGGCTCTGCCTCCTGAATGCTGGGATTAAAAGCATGTGATACCATGCCTGGCAAAACCCAACAAGGTTTATTTATTTTATGTTATGTGCCTTTGTGAGTTTATGTGCATGTAGTACTCCAGGAGGCCAGGAGTCACATCTCCTGGAAATGGGAGTTGCAGGTAGTTTGTGAACCACTTGATATGGATACAGGGCAACGAAACCTGGACTACTTGGAGGAGCAGGAACTGATCTTAACCACTGACCTATCTCTCCAGCACTCAAAAGCAACTCTTCAATGAGGGGCAAAATGATTAAAGTAACTTGGGTAAGTTTTATTCCAAACACATTCCCTATCTTTATGTTGGAGTCTATGTTGTCCAGTCTGGCCTTAAACTTGTGATTCTCTTGACTCTGCCCTCCTAGTCTTGAAATTATGCATTATCTTTTTTTTGAAAGCAAGTCTTAGTAGTTAATACACTACCACTATAAGATAAAAGCTTATAGTTTAAATCTTTCTTATTTTATTACAAATTTTCTTTGTAAACTGACCTTTTCTTTTTTTAACCAATCTAATGAAATGTTTCTACTGCAGAGTTTGCTCTTTAAATGTTCATATCCTTAACTGAACCTGAATTATCTGATTCTACTAAAAACAAGAAAATAGCTTTCTAATTAAACCAGCAATGTAATTTTTTTTTTTTTTTTACCTTTTTAAGTTTTTTCTTGGATGCTGCTGAAGCACTTCCATCTTTTTTCACAGCTTTATCTGAAGGCTCCTTTTTCCCATCAGAAGACACATCACCTAAATTAGCAAGATCGGTCTCATCGCCTACTGAACTGCCACTTTCTAGCAGAGCTGCTGCTTCTTCTTCATCAACCAGTAGCTCATCTTCAGATTCAAGAAGCATACTAGGTTCTTGTTCTGTCTGGTCATCCTTTGTATCTTTTTCACCATCTTCACCTGATTTCTCCTCTTGTTCTTTACCTTCAGCTGTATTTTCAGTCTTCTGAGTACCATCAGTTTTGGACTTCTTATCACTTGGAGATTCTTTTCCATCTGGAGAATAAGATCTTTTCCTGAAATCAGACAGATCCACAACTTTTTCTGAAAAAGGTTTATTTGAAAAATAAAAACATAATATACCAATGTGATGGTTAATATTGATTATCTAGAATCAACTAGGAGAAAACCCACACATACTAGTGAGGAAACATCTAGATTAGGTTAACTGATGTGGGAAATGCTACATTATTTGACTGAATAAAAAGGACAAATCAAGGTGGACAGAAGCATTAATCTTTCTCTACTTCCTCCTGCCATCTACAGATGTAATGTAAACAGTTTCCTCAAGCACCTACTGCCATGACTTCCCTACCATGATGGACTGTTATCTTCCAACTGTGAGCCAAAATAAACTGTTCTTTAAGTTGTTTTGGTCAGGTATTTTATCACAGCAACAAGACAAGTAATGAATACATAATATTCAGGGACACACAAAAAAATGAAATTACCGGGATTTATCTTTTTTCAGTAAATCAATGCCTCTGTTAGGAATCTAGAAAATAAATTTTATAAAAGTTAAATACTTTAAAACATTTGTAGAACATACCATCATTCAAGTAACTTTGTGACCCTCCCTTATATAATCAACTCAGCTCATTCAATATGTATAACATACCCAAGAAAAACTGCCTACTAGAGTTCATCTCAATCACCAAACCAACATAGAAATGGGCAGTAAAACATTTCGGTAACAAAACTATTCAAACGAATTTTCAGATAGGCAAATATGCTTTCATAAAACAAAAAAAAATTTTTTTTTCCTACTTAAACCAGAAAGAAAGTCAAAACAATTTTTATTTATATGCATTTATCTGTGTGAGTGTATGCCACACGAGCACAGGTACCCTTGCTCAGGGTACCTACCTGGCACAGGAGGCCAGAAGTAGGCATTGGACTCCATGGAGCTGTAGTTATAGGTGGCCGGAAATAGGCATGCCTGACTTGGGTCCTGGGAGCTCAACTGTGGTCCTCTGGAAGAGCAGCAAGCCCTCTTAACACCACTGAGCCCTCTCTGCAGTCTTAAGTTTTCTTTTTTATTAAAGAAATTTTGTACTCTTAGTACACATGGTTAAAATAGGCTATAGTGTGATAGCATGTAAAGGCACCTGCCTCTAAGCCCCAATTTGACTGTTGGGGCCCATATGATAGAACCAACTTCTGCAAGTTGTTCTGTGACCTCCACATGTATATAGGAGCAGGCACATATATACACACACAATAAATGTAAAAGGTTAAAATCAGAATGCTGGAAATGATAGGTATGGTAGGGCACACTTATAATTTCAGCATTCAGGTGGCCTGTTCTAAGTTTGAGGTTACCCTGTTTTGAAGTGAGTTCCAGCTAGGGCAACTTTACCAAGACCTTTAATCTCCCTTTCCCCCCAAATAGAAGGAACACAATTTTGTGGCCTTAGCTAGACAAGGTGGTATGCACCTATGGTCTAAGCTACTTGGAAGGCTGACATAGTAAGATCAGATAAACCCAGTAGTTTGGGGGCACATTGGGTGACAAAGACCCTGTCACTTAAAATTACAAATTATCAAGCATACATACCCTTAGCACCAGTTTTTTATATTTCTCAGACAAGTCAACTTTAACACATCTCCCCTGAAACCAAAGAGCCTTCTTCAGACAATGGTCAACCATTGCCATTGCATCTTCTCTGGTCTCCATCTCAATAAAGGCCTTGAAAACAGAAAGACCAACAACAAACTCACAAGGACATTTTCTTCAGAATTTTATATGATTTGTTTATTCTACATGAAAAGTTAATCTTCAGCATAGAAATTGTAGTACAAATTGAACTACTGATCAAAACAAGGAAAAACAAAACATAAAAACCCACCAAAACCAAACCAAACTCTAGATTCTTAGCTGTAAATGTAGCTCAGTTGATATAATGCTTGCCTGGCATGCTTCATGAAACCCTGGATTTGATCCCCAGCACACAGAAAACAAGGTATGGGGTACACACCTATATTCCTAGCACTTGGGAGGTAGAGGCAGCTGTATTAGGTTTTCAAGTACAGTCTGGGCTACAAAAGACCCTGTCTCAAGAAACGAAACCAAAACTTAAGAGATACTCTCCTCACTGATTTTGGGGGTTGCTGGAGATTGAATCCCAGACCACGTACACTCCCAAGCAGTCTGAATTCTTTAAATACTCAAGTATGAGGTTAAGTCAATTCAGCTGCTAAATTTAATTCTCATTTAGAAAAGCTGGGTGTGCTAGCTCATGTCTGTAATCTCACCACTCTAAGGCTGAGGCTTCAAGTTGCAGGCCAGCCCAACCTTTACATCAATTTTCAGGCCAGTGAGAGTTACATGGTGTAGCACAGCCTTATTTTTTGCTTTTTTTGTAAAAGAAAAAAAGAGTAACCCTTCCTATGACTTGGCATGGTGGTGAACACCTTTGATCCTAGCACTCAGGAGGCAGAGGCAGGCAGACTGCTGTGAGACTGGGGCCAACCTGGCCTATAAATTGAGACCCTGCCCCGTCTCTGAAATCAGCAGCAATCAACCAGTCACTCACTCCCCCCCCACAACCACTACCCAAACCTGCAAACTAAGGACACCCCCGCCCCCAATCACAACCACTATCCAAACCCGCAAACTAAGGATGTCCACATATGTGTAAGATCTTTAAGACGGAAATCCTAAGAAGCAAACCATCATTATTAGCCAAGGCAAAGACCTTTACTTTCCACTTTTTCTCAGAACTTACTCAATGCTTGATTATGACCATTTATTATAAACTAAAAAGTGTATGTGTAGAGACTCAACCCCAAAACTTAGGCATTTCTATCTCTGACCTGAAGTTTCAGTAAACTGAAGTACCTTAAAGCATTTTGAGACATTATGCTAAAAAAGCTTCCTACGTTATTACCTGACTTTTCATCCTCATCAGTATGTAATTCTTTATTTTCCCATAAGGCTCAGCAAGCTTGAGGACAGCACTGTCAGAATAGCCAGAATGGGGTAAATTGCTGAGATGTATCACACGACCAAGTTCTTGCTTTTGATCAAACTTCTGATCTGGCTTTCCTTCAGGTTTCTTTAAAAAACAGGATGGAAATTTTTTTAAAAAAGGCAAGTTAAATGATGGTAGTTATGCTGTAATTAGTTAATAGCCTAAGCTTTTATTCATCCAAGTTAACAAATACAAAAATGATGTATTAAGCTGATTAAATATAGGCCAGAGGCAAACAGACACAAAAAGATACTACCTTTATTCTTTTATACTTCTGGGATAAATGAACTCTCACTGGCTTCCCAAATACTAATGCTGGTGTAGTTGTATAATAATCCACTGCAGCCTGAGCATCTTCTGTGGTTGCCATTTCAATAAATGCCTGGAAGCATACAAAAAGAAAAACTTTAATATAGTATCACCCCCACATCTTTATAGATCTTACATTATATTTAATTATTAAATAGGAAACACCTTCAAAATCTGAAAGTCAGATGATCATTGCTATTAAGTTGTCATCTTTTCAGAGGTCACTTCAAATTACCACTAAATTATTATATTGGATTGAAGAAAACAAAACAAAAACAGTATTCAGCAACATTTTGATCTGTGAAATGGCTTCCCAATCTTTTTTTTTGGTCTTTTTGAGACAGGGTCTTCCTGTAGCCCGAGCTGTCCTGGAACTTACTATGTAGACCAGCCTGGCCTTGAACTCACAGAGATCCGCCTACCTCTGCCTCCCAAGTGCTGGGACTACAGGCATGTGCCACCACGCCTGGCCCCAATCTTCTTTTTATAACCTTTATTGTAATCAGGGCAATAGTAATGGTATAGTAGTTAAGTACAGTAATGACAATTACTACTTAAGGACCACAAAATATACATTTACTAATAATCCATTTAGCACCAGGATATATATAAAACTCCTATATTCTAAATTGATGATTTAAGATTACATGCTGCTCTCCATTAATCCAAAACTATTCAATTTCTAGGGTGGTGGTGGTACTTGCCTTTAATCTCAGTACTTGGGAGGCACAGGCAGGAAGATCTCTGTCAGTTCTATAGGCCAGTCAGGGCTGATGAGACCGTCTCCAAACCAACCAACCAACCCCACCAAAACCATTCCCTTCTTTTAAACTCTATTAATGGCAGTGAATAAGTAATATTTATTACAATTCATACCTCATTAATTTTATTTAAAATCAGATGATTTGAAATGACTCCAAATGGTTCTACCAGTTGTAATAGTTGATATCTCAAGTTTTTTCCTCTCTGAAAATCCATGATGTGAACAACTCTGCTGGTTTCCTATCCATTGGAGATGAGGGAAAACCCATGTCAATAAAAGTCCTTTTAAAAGCATTTTGAAGGGGTGGGATTATTTCAGTAACGAAAGTGCATACTTGGCATGTATAAAGCATGAAGTCCTGAATTAAATCCCTAGCACCAAAATGTTTTTTAAAAGCAACAAATTGGGTGTGATAGTATAGGCTTCTAAATCTTGGCTACTTGGGAAGCTGAAACCTGCCTGGGCTATAGAGTTCAGGGACAAGTAACTTTGAAATAACAAATATATTAAGTATAAAACAAAAATAAATGTTGGCAAAAATCACATTATGCATTAGGGTTTTTATGTTTTATTATTAACCAGAAAAGGTTATTACTTAATAGCTTGTTAACACTATAGAGAATCTAAAGTACACAGGAAAATGTCTCTGGAATGAATCCTCTCTTCAAAAAAAGTCTCTGTACAGATTTCTACCACATTTTTATTTATTGTGTTAGAGTATTTGTATGGAGGTTAGAGAACTTTGGGGAGTTGGTTCTCTCCTTCCATAGGCTTAGATGCATTTACCTCACTTAATCTGAAGAGCTATCCTGCTGTTTTAATGAAATACTGTGTATATAACTGGCTATCAAAGTTACTAAGACTCTGAATTAATGAGGACTTTATTATTATCAAAGTCATGTAAAAACTTTAGTTTTCAAATTATAATACCCTTCCTGTTTTAAGGCTCTGATAAAGACTCATTTAGTAAGCATTTAGGTTGATTCGCATTCCCCCAAGTAAGTATGATTAAATACAATGACTATTATAGTACTGACCACTCTGCCTTTCTGCATGTGTCTTGGTCCTTGTAGGTTCCCATTCCCAGCACCTGTATTCACGGAAAACAAAACATTTTTTAAAAAACAATTTATAATAAATATGCTTGCTATAAAGCATAGTTTAATTTTAAAAAAAGGGTCTCTTCTAAACACAAATGAAGACACGATTATCTTGGTATATTGTTACTTTACATAACTTTTCAATAAACATTCTTATGCTTATTACTGTGCTTGAATTTTCAGTAAAAGTTATTAGGAAAGGGCAATATGAATTTCATATAATCACCCAGATTTCCTCTTGGTCCAACTGCTGGTCCCCCAAGATGAAATGAGGGAGGTGGAGGTCCCAGAATTCCTGGCGCCGGGTTTGTAGACTGCTGCAGCATGAATGGATCACCCCTGGTAATGTGTGTGTGGGGAAGAATATATATATAAAAAAGCATAAAGATATCAGAAATATAATCTACTATTATAGTATAGCCTGTACAAATATGACAATCTCAAGCTTTGGGAGCACTTATAAAGTAACTAGGGGAAAATCTGTAACAATGAAAGAAAAAAAATTAGTATGTATTTTCTGAAAATCCCTTAAATAGATTTTTTTTGAAAAAAAAAAAATTTATTATTTTATGTGTGTGAGTGTATTGCCTGTACGTATGTGGGTGCACCCATGTTGTGCAATGCCGCGGAGGTCAGAAGAGGGCTTTGGATGACCCTGGAACTGGAGTTAAGGACGGTTTGCAGCTGCCATGTGGGTGCTGGGAATCGAACCTGGGTCCTCTGCAAGAGCAGTCAGTGCTCTTAACCGCTGAGCCATCTCTCCAGCCCGATGTTTTAAATTATCAAATTCAAATTTGGCAAAACAAAAAAACAAAAACAACCAAAAACACCTCAGAAAATATTTTTATGAAATATTAAAAAAATTAAACCCAATCTCCTTACATTGATCTTCTTTACAAACTATAACCTAAAAAATTTTAACTTACATTGTGTGTCCTGTATCATTGTCAGGGTTCCATTCTGGATAGCTTTAAAAAGATCAGAAAATTAACTTTAAAACTGTCCTCACTAAGTAACCTTGTTATACCTCTAAAAGCAGAGGGAATTAGTAAAGTTATCTGAGAGTCTAAGTACTAGAACATTTTTTAGTTTTAAAGCACATAAATATTTCAAAAAAATTTCAGCCACCAAATGCAATGTAATAAAACTGCAGTACTTGCATATGTGTAAATGATGCACTGGTGACATGTTCCTTCATTTGTTAAATGGTAAGCAGAGAAAGTGCTACACAAAGAATTAGAAAGTACATTATATAGAGAAAGAACAGACAGTTTCCTTCCCCAATATTAAGTTTGGAAAGCAGAGTTAAAAAGCTATAGCAGTAAGAAAGGACAGCATCGGCATTATGTGTTATATATAGGAGGCAGCTTCTTTGAATTCCGTCCCCAAATTCAGAACTAAATAAAGCTATGTCAAAGGCTTCCCATGAAGGATTTTGCTTGATGTTAACTTTCAATTATTCCTCTGTACTTCTTGTTTAGAAGCATGCATTAACTATTATTAAAATGCTACTATAAATTTTATTTATCAAAGGTTTTTTGAAAATCAATCTTACTAAAAATTCTTTCCATTTGATTTAAAGGCCAAATAAAAAAATCAAGTAATAAAGTATCATTATATCTACTATTCAATAGATCACGGATCCAGACATGTTATCTATAATTAATATTGACCAGACATCAATTGTGTGACAGTAACACCACAGATATAAGTAAATGATGAATTTTCCCAAATCAATAATGGCTGTTTCTGATTCACAATAAAGATGCTTTATATGTATTTCAAACTCCTACATTTCAAGAAGCAGCTGGCATCGACGACTGTGACTTGCTCCATTGATATGTTGACTCCACTCCTGCAGCAAAGTAAATTAGTAGAATTAACGAAACTAAAGAAAAAAAAGTTTACCTGAACCATTAAATTAATGGGTATGCAGTGTCGGGCTGTACAAACAAAACACTCCTCGATTCATTAAATCACTTTAAATCCATTTCTGAGCCCTTAAGCTTGATCCTGCCCTCAAATACGCTGTGCATTCTTGGAAAAACTGGATTTACTTCTCAACATAATTGAGGCCTAATAGTAAAAAGATGTAGATGATACAGATCAAACATAAAAGGATCTTGAGATCAGTTGAGCACATTAACTACTGTGGAATAAACTCAAGTATCCATGATGTTATTAGAACTGGTATTTTGTAACTCTGCATGACAAAATAGCCAAATACCCAAGTTTCTAGAAAATGTGTGTGAACAATGAGATAAAAACAGAATCTTTAGTTGCACCCAGCCTTTCAGGTAAGTTCCAAATGTACTATACCATCTATTGTAGGAAAAAATGCACTGCCAAAAAAGGCTAACATGATTTAACAGAAATGGCTTATCTAAAAACTCCCCATTTATCAAAAAAGATTATTTCCCTAAAACAGAAGCAATACAAAGGAGTGCCTTTTTCCAAACTGTAAGGAAGAAACAGTATTTCATCAGTATTTGTTCTTTTGTTTTGTCAATATTTGTTCTTTTGTGGTTTATTTTAAATTTGAAGGAGTCAGTAAATTTATTTTATTCAAATAAATTTTCCTTTCTTTAGGGGAAAAATAAATCCAGTTGGTTAGCTTTTTAGCCAATAGAAGAGTTAGGAAAAAAGGGATTTGCTGCCAAAATGCCTTGGTTTGATCCTAAATTGCATTTTAATTAGATGTGACTTCTAGGTCCAAGTTATTTAAATTCACCGCCATAGAATTTTCATAAGGTTGTTATGAAAAACAAATGAGGCAATAGAAGTAAACTATCAGAACATTATCACTGCACTGCTTATAATCCACCTTATTTTAAAATTTGTTTTACATTTAGTATTGTCAACTTCCCATAAATTGAGGCAATTTCTACAACATCTACTGTTCCTGTAACAGTTCTAAGTGGAATATAAATATTGCCAGGCAATATGTTTTCTCTAAAAGGGGGATTGAAAGGTCTCAGCTAACAGAAAATGTGGCATCAAATTTGTGAAAACTCTCAAAATGGCATTTTATAAATAGGACCCTAATTTCTAAAGCCTGATTTATAATTCAACAGCCTACATATATTTCTATGCCCTAACTAAAATCCTGTGAAAGAACGGAGATGGAACATAGCCAAACAAAATAGTTACAATGTGAGGTGCTAGCAACTACCATTCTTAATCTCTGAAAACTAGATTGTCCTTCAAAAATTATAGGAATTTAAGAGATTTCCATAGCTGTTATACAATTGGATAGTTGGGCTATATAAAGTCCCTACTTGCAACACAACAGATCACTGACTTACTGGAGGCCACTTTAAAAATGGCTGTAAGCAAGAAACACCATAGGTATAAAGTTCACAAAATTCAGAAAAGGGATTAAACAAATACATCAACTTAACAATTTCAGAACAACTTCAGATACAAGTATCCTTAAGAAGTAGTTTTAGAAAAGAATAAATGGTACCCTATTAAGCAATCCTTCCAATTATAGGAAATGTAAAGGGCATAGAGTTAAACAGAAATTATATACAATCCCCCATGTTCTCTAAAAGTTTCAAGTTTATGGTAAAAGGGTGACTGGGTCTTTCAGTGCTAAAAGAAGGCCAAGATCAGAAAATTAGTCATGTACCTCCCCCCAACCCACCCATTATTAGTTAGGCTCTACTGTGCCTAATCTACCGCTGTTTACGGTGAAGATTAAGAGACAAGGGGCTTTAAAAATAACTTTAACTCTGTGCTCTACACTGACACAATTCTTACAAGAGACAACGAACAAGGATTTGCTTTTTTGTTTTTTGAAGCTTGGACTTGATGTATATAGCCCTGGTTGACCTGGAGGGTCTTGGATTGCTGGGATTTCAGACTTGTGGCGCCATGCTCAGCTCTTTGAGATATCTAAGTTTTATGATAACAAACATTTAGGAAACATTTTCAGAATGTCAGAATAGAATATAATGTAAGGCCTTAAGTAATACTAAAAGGAAAAACAGGAACTCAAGGGATGAGACAAAAAAAGCTGTAGTGGGAAATTTTCCTTAAGTGAAAGGAATTTGAAAGAAGTTTGAGATCGATATGCTAACTTGATATTCTAAAATGATCAAGAAGTCAAAGAGAGACTATCACTTAGAGTCACCTAAAAATATAAAAAGGGCACTCCATGATGATGAATTAGATTATACTTTTCACTTAAATTTGTTTAAGAACTTTTTATAATGTAGGCTACTAAACATTATTACCATTAGGTGAAAATAACAGATTTTCCAAGTGATGCAGTGATACCAGAGAGCAGGATTAAATGCTTAAATGTTTTCATTGTCTACGTCTACCATAGGAATTATTTCCTAAAGTCACTTCTGTATTTGTTGTCAACTCTTCATTGCTGAAGTCAGTATTACTATTTAATGAAGCAGATACACAGAAAACATCAGTTATGTTGAGGCAACTATAAAACATTCAGAGAATTCATGTGTTTAAAACTTGTTCCAATTGGTCCAACCTACAAATACAAATTTTATAAATCAGTCATGCAAAAGCCCTCTAAAATTGTCAAATATACCCAGAATACCCAAACTAGCTAGAACCTAAGCATTTTTATAGGCTATAGAGTATCTCTTGCATTAAATTTGAGGATTACTCCTTGATTCAAAATTTCATCATTATTTTTAAACTGTTCTTCTGTTAATTTAGATCCATTCAAATATTAGCCACCTTCATGAGCTAGAAAGTACCAAAATTTGGAGGAAAAAAAATCATATATAAAACATTAACTTTTATCTGACAAATCCTCTTATGGTTCTCCTGTGTTCCTTTATCCCAAAGCTTTAGGACTCCAACAGCAAAGAAAGATTTTAAGTTCTTTAAGATCACTTTCATTTGAAGCACTGTATCTATTTTACTTGGAATTTAGAGATCTTTTCTGAGAACACTGAGCATGCCGTTTCTGCTACCTATCTTGGTTAAAGAGGCAAGAAATAAAGTTGGAGTGAACAAAGTTTAATGAACCTTTTCATCACATTAATTTATACTAGACTTAAACCTTGTAGTACGTAACAAAACTAAAATTCCATGATATAGTTATTATATCCAACAAATTTGAAAAAAAATCAATAAAAATGTCTACCAAATAAAATGTACAGATTGTTACAAGTTTGGGCTCTATTTTTCGTGGCTGAGACAGGGTCTCACTATGTAGCCAAGGTTGGCCTCAGGGATTCACCCGCCTCTGCTTCCCAAGTGCTGGGATTACAGGCATGAGCCACCACGCCCAGCCAGGGTTTATTTCTTAAATGAAAAATTCGCAAACCTAAATTCAGCATTTAGGTTAACTTATTTGATATAGATTAAAGATAAAAATGTTGAGATCTAATCATAGGAATGGGAGTAATTGGTAATACTCTTCAAGAGAACATTAAAAACAAAATTTATAATAGGATTTAGTGAACAAAAAAATGACTAAAAAATGAATTTAAAAGTGTTATAAAAAGAAAATGCCCCAGATGTTACTGTAAAGAAAAACCCTGTAACAGCAACTATAAAATCAATTTCATGGCAGCACTTATTCCAGCTAAGTAGGTTACTACAAAGCACATCGGGAAAAATGGATGGTCATAGATTACAGATCAGGTTAGTAGTGTGCTATTGACGTGAAGTCAACCGCAATATATATAGAAAAATAGGAAAAAAAAACCCCAAACAAACCAGAATAAGTAACACTGAAAAAGTTGAAAGAGAAGGACAACATATTTAAAAGGGCATTTTGAAAAAGCTTCCATTTTGCCAGATGTGATAATTAAAGGAGAATTAGAATTTTTTCATCAAACGACCATACTAGAAGTACAATAAGCCTAAGTCAGAAAAAGAATTTGCTTATAAGGAACACAGAACAGGATAATGTAGCAACTGATTTTTCAAAGTCTCTAAAGGGACAGATGCAATATGGGATAATAAAAAGTGAATTTGAAGTACGTTTAAGGAAGTTGTGGAAAAGGAGAAAAAAAATGATGAAAATTTTCAGTTGTAGTATGAAAGTTTGTGTTAAAGGGAAATTAAAAAAGGAAGAATGAACTAATCTAAAATATGAAACATACTGAAATACCAGGGCTCTACATTAAC
>NW_008347555.1:1314711-1314868 GCF_000622305.1 Nannospalax galili
AAAAGAGACTGAATATAACTTTGACTACATACAAATCAGCAATCAAGACAGATGGAAAGCTGAAATCTAGCATCCTAAATGGTAGAGCACATTG
This sequence comes from Nannospalax galili, assembly GCF_000622305.1. Taxonomy (NCBI): domain Eukaryota; kingdom Metazoa; phylum Chordata; class Mammalia; order Rodentia; family Spalacidae; genus Nannospalax; species Nannospalax galili. The sequence goes on from NW_008347555.1 coordinate 1,314,806, forward strand.
ACTTCGGGAAAAAAATGATTAAAACAATAACACAGCAGACAAAAAAAAAAAAAAAAAAAAAAA
>NW_008347555.1:1314917-1316628 GCF_000622305.1 Nannospalax galili
AAACAAGATAATCCCAGTGGATGACACCTTTGTGGCCAGAAGCATTCTAGGCAGATTGTATTAATGTAAAGCCCTGGTTTAAAATGCTCAAAAACAATTACCTTCCAAATAAAGTGTTCTCAAAAGTATAACAATTCTTGATCAACTCAATGTCATCAGACTATAGAATTAGAGTAAAAGATATAGGTAAATACAGAATAGGCACTACAATGTAAAAGAAATTAGAAGCATCTGTTGCTTTAACTCACCTTATTAGAATGAACTGGCAAATCACATATAGAGCACAGATGGGGATAACCCTTCGGTAAGAGTCCATGGAAGTCTTCAATATTGCTACTTGGAGGAGCGCCCCTCTTTTTCTCAAAGAGAGATCTCTCTTGTAAGGGGCCAGGACCACGTCCCATTCTCTCATACTCACTGTCAAATTTATGATAATTATGCGATGTCTCACCAAAAAAAGAATCATCCCTACACCTTTCTCCATCTCTTAATCTGTCATCTTCATAATCCATTCTGTCATAATAACCAGATTCTTGAGAACGACTTCCATGGTCATAATCAAGCACTGGGTTGAGACTAGGACCACGATCATCAAAACTATCTCTTCTAAAGTGCCTTTTTTCTTCCCAATCATCCCTAGGTACTCTGTATGGTGGCTCCCGTGTAGAAGATCTGCCATCTCTACCATAACTCAATGTAGGGCCTTCTTCAGTTCTCCTCCTTTTAAGCTGTAGAAGGATTTGGGGCAAATTCTCAGGAGTAATCTTGTCCTCTGGATAACGACTCAGTTCATCTAAGTCTCTAGCAGAGAGACCAAAGCTGGCCAAAATATTACTGGCCTGGTCTGCATCTCCACGGTGTTGAGAAGATAAAGGGAGTGGACCTCTACTTCCAATGTTAAATATAGACTGCAAATTATGGGAAGAAGTACTAGCAGAAGACAGTGCACTATGAGCTCCTTGTTGATTCAATGAAGAACTCATTCCAAGATTCATTAAACTAGCAAGGCGTGCAGTACCCTGGTTCATCCTTCCAAGAGATGCTGGCATACTTAAAGACTGGGTAGCAGCAGCAAGAAGGCCTATTCCTGCCGCAGACAGGTCACGCCCATGACCCTGTGAGTCCCTACCGAGAGATGACTGCTGGAATGACTTGGACATTGTAGAACTATCTCTTGTCTATTTTATAGACTTAAAAAAATTGTTTTAAAGACGGCCAAAAAGAAAGCTCAAACTAGAAAGCTAAGTTAACTTTGCTTCAAAAATGGTAACGCCAAGAAAAAGGATCAATAAGGACTGTAGAATCTTCTTCAAGCTGAGAACCAGCAGACAACTCTGTAGAAAAATAAGCAATTTTAGTCATAAATCCCTTTAAGTAGATGCCGTTTTTGTACGAAAAAAAAAAACTTATGCATCATGTTGATTAAAAAACCACTTAAGATCTCAAACTTACAAGGAATTCATTACATATCTTAAACAGATTCCAGATGTATGCAGAGCCTGCATTTAGATACTTAAAAAGTAGCTTTCCATGCTAAAATTTAACAAAGGGAATGTCATACTGGACTTAAAAACATTTAAATTCAAGGGCTAGATGGTTGAGTGCATCAAAATTTCAGTGAAAACATAGATGGGTTTCTTCTTTCAGAAGAATAAAAATATACTCTATAGTATGATGCTGAAGTTCTAGAAGACTTAAAAAAAAAAAAAAA
>NW_008347555.1:1316703-1335990 GCF_000622305.1 Nannospalax galili
AAAAAAAAAAAAAACGGTCAGCAAGTCAAAGATGAACCAGTTGTATTCTGCTTTAGAAAAATGAGACCTAATTTCACTCTCAGAAAGAACCAAGTAAAATCACAAGTAAATGAAGCTTAGGGTGTCAAGTACCTGATGTAAGATTTAAGATCAAATAACAGTTGAGACCTTCATGCAGCAAAATTAACTTGAGGTAAAGACAGATGTGAATAAGAAAAATAAGTCACTTCCTACAATTTTAAAGATTTCTGCCCAAATTTAAAGCCACACAACTAACTGCTTTCTTACTGACCATCCTATACCAGGCCGTGCTTATTTGATACCTATTCTTACAAAAAAGAACAAACTTTGGTTTGGAGGCCTACCAAGAAAAACCCAAGTACAGGAAATACAGGTGATTTAAAGAAGGAAAACACTCCCAAGTTAGCACCCATCAATGCTCTCATTTAATGCTCAGGGCTACATCTCTAGAGCTCAAAGCATGTAACTGAAATTAAGATCTTGTTAACAGATTTCTGCAAATTTTTCACAAGAACAGCCCCATCACCTGAAAATTTTTAATTCTGATTATGATCCTTCAAGATTTGTTTCTGGATGAAACTTAATTAAATCATATCTCAAAAACTGTCATAAGAATATGTAAAGCATTTACATGTGATTCCCATAAAGTTAAAAGATATAATACAACCAATGTTCTCAAGACAATTTTACAATCATAACCACATACAGGATAAATCTGCTACAAAATTCTATTATGATGCATTGGTTCTTCAGTTTCATGTTTAACCATATATTTAAGCACTGGCAGTTTAATAAACGTTATTACATTAAAACCCAGAAAATATTCAAATAGTTAAAAGTCTATTATGGGACCAATTCCACTAATGATAGATTAAAGGACTAACACAGTGGTAGAGGAAGAAATTTAAAAAAAAAAAGTTACAGTCAAGAAAGAGTTGGACTAGATTTTAAAAAACAGATGTAATAAAGACACAAATGCTATCAAAGGTGGCTGGAATTACAGATGTTTTTGCACACCAAGAAAGATGAATTTGAGAAGACACCAAGGAAACTAGTTCTAAACAAGATCCACTTCTATAAGCTACTTAAGTTTTAAGATAAGATTAATGAAGAGAAGAGTTAGTAAACTGTGGATGAAAGTTTGAAATATTTATTTAATATACCAGAGGACAGCAGTACATTGAAATTAGTAAGACCCTTTCTACATTTTATGTACGCTAAAAAATAAACTGTCATTTTAAAAATGAAAGTTTTTAAGCATTAAGGGTTAATATTTATAGCAGCTATGACCTTCATGTTATAGTCAAAGCTGTTTTACAATTCAAGCCAGTCTTTTGAAAGAACTATTCCTCTTCCAGAGAAATTAGTATTTGTGCATAAAAATATTTATTTTAAATGACTGCATTTTAAGTAAATAGCGTTAAGTTACAGAAATATAAATAACTTTTCTGGCACTTTACATGAAAACTGTGGATCTGAAAAATGAAATTAAGAGAAAGTAAAAAAAGATAATCTTAAAGACAAAACAGAACATGGATGTCAGAAAACTCAGAAAAGGGGAAGACAAGCAATGTTAACTCCTATGACAAGGTGCAATCCCAAAAGAAAAACATCTATTTTTCACATATTGGATTTCAACCCAAAATGCATCTCCAAGAACAGTGGAATGATACTACTGAAAAAGAACAAGCTGAATTAATTGAGACATGAAACATGCTTTAAAAAAATTTTTTTTCCAGTAAGGTGTGTTCTTCACAAATATCAATACTGAGGAGGATGAGGCAGACTACTGCTGTATGAGGCCAGCCTGGGCTACAGGGCCACACAATAAATTCTAGAACAGCCTGGAATCCTGCCTCAAAAAAAAAAAAGGAATTTTGTATTAGAGGTTTGAAGAAATGGGCTGGGAGTGAATACACCTTTAATCCCAGCACTTGGGAGGCAGAGGCAGGCTGGGGCTACAGGGAGACCCTATATAAAACAAACAAAAAAACCCATGAAAGCAAGGGGTTGGAGAGATAGCTCACTGGTTAAGAACACTGGTTGTTCTTGCAGAAGATTGGGGTTCGAATCCCACCACCCACATGGCAGCTAACAACTGTCCCTAACTCCAGTCCCAGGGGATTGGGATCTGACAGCCTCTTCTGATCTCTGAGGGCATTGCGTGACACGGGTGCACTTACCTACATTCAGGCAATACACACATACACATAAAATAAAAATAAATAAAATTAAAAGTTAAAAAAAATTATGCAAACAGTTCCTTTATTATTTTTAACCACCGAAACCAGGATGCACAAGTTATTTATTTACTTATGTTTTGTCTGCATGTATTTTATGCTCTTAATCACTGAGTTACCTCTCCAAACCTGTAAAAGCCTTTTTTAAGGGCCCATGCACATTAGGTTTTACTGTTCATTAGTAAAGTTAGCACTTTACTAATTAACATTGAAATAATATTAGAGTTATTAAAAATGAGAGAGTGCAAGCCAGCAAGATGGTTCAGCAGGTAAAACCACTTGCCACCTAAGTCTGGTGACCTGAGTTCAATTCCTGGAACCCATGTAAAGTTGGGAGGAGAGAATAACTCCACAAAGTTGTCCTCTGACCTCCATATGGTACATGCCCCCTCCAGTAACAAACATTTTTTTGAAAATTGGGGAGGTTGAATGCTTGTGATGCTGCCTAATTGGTAGAGTGTTTGCTTAACATGCATAAAGCCCTGGACTCAATCCCCAGCACTGGTATGGTGGTGAGCCATGACTGTGATCCTAGCATACTGTATCCCAACTTGGCTTCAAACTAAAGATGCTCCTGCCTCCACTTCTCAGACACTATGATGCACACTTGTAACCCCAGCATTTGAGAGGTGGAGCTAAGAGGAAGAGTTCAAGGTAATTTTCAACTAAAAATAGAGTTTGAGGCTACATTGGCTATATGAGATGCTGTCTCCAAAGCCTGAAAGTTTTCTCAAGAGAATGATTCTAAGAATGCAATATCTAAATGCCTACCTATGTACAATCTTTCACTTTTAAGAAAGCATCTCTACCCCCCCAAAACCAGGAAAAACAAAACACCTTATTTAAGCCAGGCACAGTGGCGCACACCTTTACTCCAAGCACTCAGGAGGCAGAGGTAGACAGATCTCTGTGAGATGGAGGCCAGCCTCGATCATCTACATAGTGAGTTCCAGGCAAGTAGGGACTACAGGGAGACCCTGTCTCAAAAAATCAAAACCATAACCATAACCATAAACCAAACCAACAAAACCTTACCAATATTACCTATAATTTCACTGAATGGGCTGGGAGGGAAGTAGTTCAGTGGCAGAACATTTGCCTAGCACATGAGGTCCCAAGTTTGAGTCCCAGCATCACATGCAAAAATAAACAAATGCAATATACTATAATATGTAATCAATCTAAAATTTTTCAAGTTTTTTTTTTGGGGGGGGTCTTTTCGAGACAGGGTTCCCCTGTAGCCACAGCTGGCCTGGATTTCTTATGGAGTCCAGGCTGGCCTTGAACTCACCTGCCTCTGCCTCCTGGATGCTGAGATTAAAGGCCTGCACCACCATGCCCAGCCAGTAATTAATTTCTTTATTTGGGGGGTGGGGGAAGACCATGTGTGAAAGTCAAGAGGTCAACTTTTGGGAGTCAGTTGTTGCTTTCTACTATGTGGGTCCTGGGAATTAAACTGAGGTTTTGAGGCTTGGTGACAAGTACTTAGCCCACTGAGCCATCTTGCTGGCACAATAATCAAACTTTTAACAAATATATTTATATAAAGATATTTTTACATATAGATAACAAAATAACCTAGGATTTAAATGTTTCCTGGTAAAACTCCCCATGAATATCAAATAATTTATTGGATTTTCTTCAATTAAAAGTACAATACTAGGGCTAGGTGGACAACTCAGTCAATAAAGCACCTGCCTTGAAAACATGACGATTTCAATTATCAGAACTCAAGTAAAGAAACTGGGCAAAATGCTGGGCATGGTGGTAGGAATTTTTAATTCCTATACTGGGAAGGCACAGAGGCCCTTGGGCTCACTTGGCTAGCCAGTATACCCTAGTGGGTGGCCTTAAGCCAATAAGAGATCCCTGTCTCAAAGGAGACAGACTGCCATTCTCAAGGACAACTGAAGTTGTCCTACATACTTTTTTCAGTAGTTTGTAATAACTGCTTCTTAAAAAACAATGAGTTTGGGGCTGGACAGTAGGCTCAGTGGTTAAGAGCACTGGTTGCTTTTTGGGAGGACCTGGGTTTCATTCCCAGTACCTACATGGCAGCCCACATCCATCTCCAACTCCAGTTTCAGGGGATCTGACACCCTTTACCGGTGTTCTCTGGCATTGTTCACATAGGTGGAATAACATACATTCAGACAAAACACTCAATTTTTAATTAAAAATAGTACTTTTTTATAGATAGTATGCAAACTGTCTTCTCAGCACTTGAGAAGCTTGAGGAAGTAGGATTCCAAGGACAACCTCTGTGATACAAACCAGGCCAATCAGGGCTACATTAACAAGACACAGTCTCAAACACTAAAATCACTATACAAAGCAAACTGAAAACCATTAAAAAAAAAAAAAATCCAACTAATTTTAAGGTGATTTAACTATAAATGATAAGCTTATGGTTTAATAAAGGTAGAAACAGGGGCCAGAGAGATGACTCTTTCATGTAACTCTCATTCTTGCAGAGGACCCAGGTTTGGTTTCCAGCAGCCACATGCAGCTAACTGTCCATAACTCTAGTTCCGTGGGATCTGATGCCCTCTTCTGGCCTTTAAGGGCATTGCATGGCATGGATACACCCACCAACATGCAGGCAATACACTCATATACATGAAATAAATATTTTTTTAAAAAACTAATTCTATTGGGTGTTGTGGTGCGTACCTTTAATCCGAGTACTTGGGAGGCAGAGGCTGGCAGGTCTCTGTACTAGGAGAGTTCCAGGCCAGTTGGGAATACAGAAAGACCTTTAATCTCACATAAAAAACAATAGCTACAAACTTACTTCCCTATAGCATTTCCCTCTTCTGAACAAGAGGGTGGCAAGAGCAAGAACATTTTCAGATTTTCCATTGTGAAGTTCAGAGTATGACTCTCAGGAGTCAATTCTCTCCAGCTACCTTGTAGAATCCAGGTTTTCGTATAAGCCTCTACCTATGGCACCATCTCATGATATACAAATGTTTTTTTGTTGTTTGAGTGGGTCTCCCTGTAGGCCCAGCTGGCCTGGAACTCACAGGATCTGGCTGCCTCTGCTGGGATTAAAAGCATGTGCCTTTAAAATGTTTTATCAAAATACCTTATGATTACTGACTTTCCTTGTGTGAGAAAACACAAGTATGTTTAAACAACCCTTACAATACCAATATAGTAAAGATGTCATAACTGTATCACTGACAGATGACAGGATAGTTCACCATCATTCATTTTAAAGCAACATCATTTGAAAACATTGTTGCTGTTTGGCCGCTGATGGATACAGTATTGGCTGCTGTATCCATTTTGATTTTTGTTACTGCAAAAAAAAAAAAAAAAAAATTCTACATAATTATTATCTGCAGTGACCTTATGTTGAGTAGTGCTCCAGAGCTTCTTGTTCCTGTCTGAACTATTAAATTGGTGCTCATGAGTCAACCTTGCTCCGTTCTTTGTCTCTTTTATGAGTGTGTTTATTTGAGACAGGGTCTCACTATACAGCCCTTGAACTTGCTGTATAGACCAGGGTAACCTTTTTGAACTCAGAGATCCACCTGCCTCTGCCTCCCAAGTGCTGGGAGTACAGGTGTGCGCCACCACACCCAGCTACCAAGGGGGAAATTTTTAAAACAGGATGGGATTCATGTTGAAGGACAGGGTTGACAATTACTCTTGAAAGGTTTTTATTGGAGGCCAGAGAAATAGCTGTGGTTAAGAGTACTTTCTGTTCTTACAGAGGATCCACATTCAGTTCCCACAACCCATAAGGCAGCTCACACTAGTTCCAGTAGATCCAATGCTCTCTTGTGGCCTCCATGGGCTCCTGGCATTCCTGTGTTCCACATAAACTCAGCAAATGGAACAGGCATTAAAGTCTTCATTGCCGGGCGTGGTGGCGCATGCCTGTAGTCCCAGCACTTGGGAGGCAGAGGGATCTCTGTGAGTTCAAGGCCAGCCTGGTCTACATAGTGAATTCCAGGACAGCTGGGGCTACAGGGAGACCCTGTCTCAAAAAAAGACCCCACCCCCCAAATAAAAGAAGAAAAAAAGTCTTCATTTGGCAGTTGGGATGTAGCTCATTGATAGAGGACTTCATTTTTAAGACCCTAGGATCGATTTCCCAGCACCACAAAAATGAATTTAAAATGTTATTTATTAAATCTTGCCAAAGACTTATGGGGCAGAAAAGTTGGCTCAGTGATTAAGAGCACTGGGTGCTCTTGCAGAGGATCCAGGTTTGGTTCCCAGCACCCACATAGTGACCAACAACCCATTAACTCCAGTTCCAGAGGATCCTCCACAGGCATATGTATGCAAGTTACACTCACATGCATATGCAGGCAAAACATATACACATAAAAATTTTTTTTTTTTAAGAAAATAAACCTCTGGGGCTGGGGAGATGGCTCAGAAGAACTCACTTGCTTTTCTTCCAGAAGACCCGGGCTCAATTCTTAGCACCCACATGGCAGCTAACAACCATCTGTACCTCCAGTTCCAGGGGATCCAACACCCACTTCTGGCCTCTGCAGAGCATTACACACATGGTACTTACATACATGCAGGCAAAACACACAAAAAATAAACTTCTATAATAAACTTCATAGGATATAGTCCCATCATGTCCCCTCCCTTCAGATTTATATAAAGATTATGTTCATCACCACTAGGAAAAATAAACAGTATATAAATGTACAATGCTGGGAAAAGTGGAAAACTAGTATTTGTAAACACAATTGTTGAATTGAGGATGCAGTTGAGTGGTGGAGAGTTTAAGGGCACCTGCTTGTAACCCCCAGCATCGGTAGACTGAAGTAGGCTGCAAATTTAAGGCTAATCTGGGTAACACAGAGAGTTGTTTCAGGCCAGTACAGGCTACATAGTAGGAGCCTTCCCCCGCCCCCAAGCATTGCTTTTGATCTACCTAACAAACCTGGACTCAACTTTTAGTCCACCTCAGAAAACTTTGTTCATCAGTAGAAGGGATTCCTACTCAGATCTGGAATATGCTTTTTCCTTTTCTGGGGTGGGATAGGGGGTGGATCTTTTTGAGACAGGGTTTTCCTGTATTCCCAGCTCGCCTGGAACTTGCTTTGTAGACCTTTAAGAGGTCCACCTGCCTCTGCCTGCTGGGATTAAAGACGCAGAGTTGTTTCAGGCCAGTACAGACTACATAGTAGGAGCCCCCCCGCCCCCCAAGCATTGCTTTTGATCCACCTAACAAACCTGGACTCAACTTTTAGGCCACCTCAGAAAACTTTGTTAATCAGTAGAAGTGATTCCTACTCAGATTTGGAACATGCTTTTTCCTTTTTTGGGGGGTGGTGGTGGGTCTTTTTGAGACAGGGTTTCCCTGTATTCCCAGCTTGCCTGGAACTTCCTTTGTAGATCTTTAAGCGATGCACCTGCCTCTGCCACTAAACCCAGCAGAACATGTATCTTCTTAAAAAAATTTTTTTCTGGCTGGGCGTGGTAGCACACCCCTCTAGTCCCAGGACTTAGGAGGCAGAGGCAGGCGGATCTCTGTGAGTTCGAGGCCAGCCTAGTCTACATAGTGAGTTCCAGGACAGCTGGGGCTGCAGGGAGACCCTATTACAAAAAGACCAAAAAAAAAAAAAAAAATTTTTTTTCTAGTGACTTTGAGGAGATATGAAATGTTTTTGATTAAATGGTACCAAGGAAGCAGATCAAGTAAGTCCATTTATTTGACAATGTTCAATCCAACTTGAACTAGGTTACAAAATTAGTTTTTACACACTCTTCTACTAAAGCAAAATTAATGGTTTTACTAAAAATTGGTTTCTGCTTCTTCAGATTTTTTTCCCCTCTACTTAATGTTCCACTCTCTTGGCTTTTACAAATGTTTAGACAAATCTATGATTTCAAAATAAACTATTTTAAAAAGAAAAGAATCCAGTGTATCAGCTCCCCTGGAACTGGAGTTATAGAAAGTTGTTAGCTGCCATGTTGGTGCTGGGAATTAAACCCAGGTCCTCTGCAAGAGCATTTAGTGCTCTTAACTGCTGAGCCATCTCTCCAGCCCCTTTTTTTTTTTTGAGACAGGGTCTTACTATGTATATGTAGCCTAGGTTGGCCTGGAACTCACTATTGTAGATCAGGCTTGGCCTTAAATTTACAGGGATCTATATGCTTCTGCCTCCAGAGTGGTGGGATTAAAGGCATGCACCGCCCTTGGTGGATTCTTTAAAAGATGTGTCTAAGTGAGTGTATAGCATGTGTGTACAGGTGCCCAGAGTTCAGAAGAGGGCATTAGATGCCCCAGAGCTAGTGTTACAGGCAGTTTTGAGCCATCTGATGTGGGTGCTAAGAACTGAACCACCAAGCCAACACTCCCTGATTCCACTGAAAGTGCAAGTGTGACCCTGAACAAATTACTTAGGTATGTGGAAAACAAAGTTTGAGGCCAGTTTGAGTTATACAGTCAAGACCCTGAGTCTAGTGCACGCGCACACATGCACATGCACATATACAAATCAACAGTAAGCGGGTGTGGTGGCACACGCCTGTGGTCCCAGCATTTGGGAGGCAGAGGCAGGTGAATCTCCGTGTCTACAGTCAGACCAGCTGGGGCTACAGGGAGACCCTGTCTCAAAAAGACAAAAAACAAAACAGAGACCCTGTCTCAAAAAAGACCAAAAAACAAACAAACAAACAAAATCAACAGGAAATGAAACTTCTTGTGGAAATTTCAGAAAAATAGGCAAAAAATAAGTCAACCATAATATCACATCCAGAGCTAACATTTTTTTGGGTATATCTAGTTTTTTTTTTTTAAATCCCTTTAACATATCAATTTCACTTCAGTTTTAAGGACTTTTTCCTTTCCAGGTAACAATGCATACCATAATACTCTGTTAAAACACTATTTAAAAAGTAGCTGTATAGATTCCCATGTCCACATTAAAATGAACAGATGCCCTCATGTAATCTTTTAGAAATTTAAAAAATATATTTTTATTTTATGTGGATGAGTATAATGCCTGCATGCATGTAAGTGCACCAGGGTTATGCAATGCCTGCAGAGGACAGAAGAGGCCACTGGATCCCCTGGAACTGTAGTTACAGTCGTTAGCTGCCATGTTGGGTGCTGAGATTCGAACCCGGGTCTTCTGTAAGAACAGCCAGTGTTCTTAACCGTTGTGCCATCTCTCCAGCCCCATCTTTTAGATTTTAAGAGGAAATTTCTGGTCCAATGTGGTGTGGTGGTGCACACCTTTAGTCCCAGCACTCAGGAAGCAGAGGCCACTATGGCCTCCGTAGTGAGCTCCACGACAGCTGGGGCTACAGGAAGACCCTGTCTCATAAGGAGACAGAGACAGACAGACAGACAGACACACACACACAGAGGCAATTTCTATGTTTGCAGTGTTAGAGATGAACTCAGGGCCTTTGTGCAATAGCAAAAACACTGAACACCCACTAAGAATCTCGGATTTTTAACATGCTCAATAACTGCTATTAACATTTACATACACAAATCACTGTTTCCTTAGGATAAATTCCTTTAAGTATAAACTTTCCATTTTAGGCATATTTATCAAGGACCATACTTGGCATCATTGTCACTACATAATTCTCTTCTGCCAAAATGTATTTGAACTGGGATACTTCTAAAATTATGTAAGATATTATCACTGCATTCCTCAGTCTTTCAATTTTTATCACTGAATTGTAAATTACTTGAATTTAAAAGCATTAGCAAAATTAGTGTCTGAGTCAAGTTCATTTTTAGTATGCTATATAAAAGCTATATAATTGAAGAGAAAGATACGTATAGTGAAAGCTACTTCTATGGGTAGAGTATAAACAAAGCACATGTTAAGTAACAAGAAAAGTAAAATTAAAGAACCTCAATGCAAAACCCTTAGGGTTAAATGATCTCCTTTCCAAGTATTATATAACCAACCAGAAGACTCCACGTAGTATCTGGATGACATTTAATTTCAAGTTTGTGAAAACATTTTATTTACCAGCAAAAGGCATCGCTGAGGCGTTTTCGGAATAAAGTTTCTGCCCCACTCTTCAAGATTTCCAAAATACTAATGTTCAAAAGTTACATGGAAAGCCGGGCGTGATGGCGCAGTCTGTACGTAAACCAACCCTACCGAGGGTTTCTCAGCCTGGTATACAACTGTCTGAAATAAATGTACATAATGCGTAGATTGTAATTGTAAAATACTGTTTCTGAGACAATATTCGTAGACTTGTCCGGTTGGTCTCGAAGTCGCAGCAATCCTCCGCTTCCAGAATGTTGGAATTACAGGCCTGAGTCACCACCATGCCCGGCAATGAGCTATTTTATGGGGGGAATTTTATTTTCAATATTCATTAAGTTTAAAATACAATCTTTGCCTGCATAATCAGGTTAAAATTTACCCGAGCAAAACGGGTTGTACCTACTAAACATCCTAATTCACTTAAATACACAACACCTACTATCAATATAAACCCCATGATGACTACCACCAAATCCACGACTCGTTTCAGAACCACCATATCAGTTCTAGAAATGTCTGGCTGAAAAACTGTAACGGATCCGATCCAGAAGTATCTACAGAAGAGGCTGTTTCACAAAACACACGGAACAAGATAAACACCTAGAGAATAAATACATCATCTACGCCAAAAGAAAACGCATGCACAGCACTAGCAACGAAAAGATACGTCGACTACACCTCGGTCCTCCAAACCCTTTGTCTGGAAACCGGAAGGTCCCACAGCACACAATCCTGTCCAGGGGAACTGGGACTATTTTTGATAAAGAGATGTGAGGTGATTGACTAAACCAGCAAATCTCTAGCCTCGTGGCATGCAGAAATCTTTATCCAAGACGCAACACACACAAAAAAACAAGCGTTAACGTTTCATTTTCGGCCATTTTTACGCGATGGGGGGTGGGGTGGGGGTGGGGAGGAATTGTTTCAGATGTCTGGCTAAAATTGCGCGCGCGTGTGGGCGAGGGACGCGGGAGTCCTGAGGAAAACTACGGAGCAAAGGCTGACATCAGGGAAGAAACGTTCACAACGCGTCAGCTTCCTAGAGCCCACGAAATCCTCCATTTTGGGGCCATTTCCCGAGGAAAAAAGGCAAACGCATTCGGTGGAGGCTCGCTACCCAAGTCTTTCACCAGCCTGCCGATCCTCCCCAAATGGCAGGCCCCAGTAAGCAGCCGTCGGTCCCTCAGGCTTCCAACGCTCCTCCCTCCCCCTCAGCGCGGCAGCGCGCGTGTAACGGGCTCGTCCCGCCCCCGCCCACTCCAGGTCCAGGACCCGGTGAGCTTACCGAGACGCAAGCCTCCGGACCCCCAAATCTCCCGGTGCACCCCGAGCCGTTGGCGGGCTACACATCCTCCGCCAGAGCCGCTCACCTCCGCCACCCGAGGAGGCTGGTTGCGCCGCCACTGCGCTCCTAACATGGCGGCCGCCGCTTGGGCGGCTCAATACGCAGCGCTGAGGCGGCAGAGAGCGAGCACGAAGACGCGCTGCGGCTCCCCACAGTTAAATCGTGGTCGTTGCCCCCAGTCGGCGAACGCGGAGAGCCCCCGGCCACCCACCCGGACTCTTACCCGTTTCACGCCTACCTTAGGGGAAGGGAGAGGGAAAAGGCTATACCTCTCTCAGCGAGCGGGACGCGAAGGCTCCCACAATCCCCCGCAGCAACGGCGCTGGCAGGAGGTGGTGGTGGCCCAAGAAGTAACCAACTCTCGCGAGAGTGCTCGCACCGCCCACCCCCCCGCCCCCAACTCCCGTTCCTCACAGATCGGGCTCCGCCCCCCCAGAGAGGGGCGTATACCTGCCCCAGCCTGGAGCAGCAGGCGGTGTTCTCTAATCCTAGAGGCTATCTCCCTCCCTGGTCCTAGGGAGACAGGAAATGGGGGAAGTTAGAACTTACAGGTTCCAGAACCACTCCAGAAAATGCTTACACTCAAATAATGCTGCAAAATATAAGCTGTGCGTTACCAGCAGTAGGTGGATGTCCTTGGCTCAAACCGAATTTCTATCCAATTGGCGGAGGAAGAACCGTACCAGAAGAAACTCATTTTGCTTAATCAGTATTCCCAGGCCATGAGGTTAATTGGGGCCGGGGAATAACAAAAGTTTCATTCTTCAAAAAGGTCATAGAGCTATACCAGTTTTTGAACTTTATACAGTACACCGTTGCGACTGAGATGTTGGTCTCTGACCATAGTTTGGACCTCGGTTATCTAAGCCCATCAGGAGGCAGCCACCCTCAAGAGAATTCAGAATTTGGAAGGCAGATTTTTTTTGTGTGTGTGATTTATTGGGTTCTTTTAAAAGTATTTTATTCTTTGTGAATTTCATATACTGCATTTTGACCATATTCTCGCCTACTTCCCTTCGCCTCAACATCGTGTCCTTCAAAAAAACCCATCGATTCCAACTTCAGCTGCCCATGTTACACTTAAAGAAAGGAACTCTTCCACCCTCAGAAGCCATCCACTGTCCATAGCTTCTTAGTTAGGGACAATCATGGAATTCTTTCTTTGAGGTGGGAAATGCTATTTACACCTGAGTGTCCCCCAAACCCTGACAGGTGGCTCCTGCTATCCCATTTGACAGATGAGAAAATGCATTAAAAACTTAGCAAGAACAGTTGTGAAAATGAAGTTACTCTCAGGTTAGGAACATTTCACTGTCCTCTATTAAATAGACAGCAAAGTGTTTCACAATTAGTACTCCATTATGTTAGGCCTCAAGAGAAATAGTCAACTGTGACAAAAGTAGTCTTTGCCCTTATGGAACTTATATGCAGATATTTAAAACAGAAAAATATTTGCATAAACTTGAGGGGACGAGCAATCTGAGCAATGGAGAGCTTATCTGAAAAACATATGAGCTAGTATTACCCAAGTGAAGAGAATGAAGCAATACTCAGATCAGGTGTAAAAACCAGTGCTTTTATAGAATTTGGAAACTAGATTTCCATCCCTGAAAAATCATTTCTGCTTCCAACTGTGAAGACAATGAGGTAAAGATAGACAACAGAGAATTGACAAATTTTAAAGATAGGTAAACACTTGAGGACTGCAACTCCAGGACAATACTGTTCTTTAAGAACACTACCAGGAATAGTGACATGTCTAAAATTCCTGTTCAGAGTGAGGCAAGAACTGGGAGAACTGGGAGGCCAGTGTCTGCTACACAGAACAATCTCAAAAAAGAAAACAAAAACAAAAAACAATTAGTGAACGAAAGTGGAGGGAGCACTTGTAAATATTAAGTTAATCGCTATGATTAACAAGATTAAGATTTGCAACACGGACTTTAGTAACAGAGTCATTTCCAGTCAAGTGATGCAGGAGATGCTGAATGTATTACAGGGAGAAAGGATCCACTCACTAGTCTGTACAGAGAAATAAGGATAGAGGCAGGTTTATTTTATTATGGCAGGGATGTGAATACAACTGGCAGGAAGAGTATTTTTGGTAAAGAGGGGCTAAGAGAAAGCGTAACCTACAATGGAGGTCACCAACAAAATGAGAGACAGTAACTGGTGACAGACAAGGACATTAGGTGACTTCAATTTTTCTGACAGTTGTATTGTGGAGGGCTGGAGTTCTAACAGGGAAAATTTTAAGCCAGCACTCTGAAAAATGGTACCATGACCATTATCTGTATGTGTGCTATGATTATCTATAGGCCTGGATTCTCCTAAAGTGTTAAGGCCCACTGTTACATACCTTTGGGAGAGAATTTTTTAGAAAGGACCCCATTCTTTTTCAGTGAATCTTGGCTAAATTTCCCCATTCATTGTCCTCAACTCTTAAGAGGCACTGCCCCCCCCCAATAAACTCGCTGTGAAATCTCAGTTCATACATGTTTGCACACTTGGATGGCACCTGGTGATTATACAAAGTCAAGCATTCTTTTAAATTATTTATTGAAGTTCCTCAGTGATATTGGAGACTCATTATAGGCACTAAGAGGCTCATCAACAAAGGCACACAGAAAATGAGAATTTCTAAGATTGCACCTATGAGGTCTATTATATAAGATACAGAGATGGAGAAGCCGGGCGTGGTGGTGCACCCCTTTAATCCCAGCGCTTGGGAGGCAGAGGCAAGTGGATCTCTGAGTTCGAAGCCAGCCTGGTCTAGATAGCAAGTGCCAGGCCAGCTGCGGCTACAGGGAGACAAACCTGTCTCAAAAAGAAAAAGCTGCACCCTGAGGAACTTCCTCTGATGTAGACTAAGAACCCTGACCTCAAGGTTGGCCTGGCCACCAGCAGAGATAGATTATGAATTTTTTGCTGACATTTAGGATTTGGAGGTAGGGCATGTACCAGGGATGCTAACAATGAAGCCTTCAAAGCAGTAACTGTTGATACCTTTATAGGCCTAGGTGGCAAATCTGGTAACAAAGACCACAATTCTGAGTAAGAGAAAGCATCTATGTATGTAGGAGAAAATGTACCAAAATATATTCATTTGCATGGCCCATGCTTGCAGCCCTAGCTGAGGCAAGAGTACCACCACAAATTGATGTGATGAATGAGAAGCCAGGCTATTAATATACTTTTGATACTGGATATCAAATTGTAGGGTCTTATAGTATGGCAAATCTAGTACTTATTCTCTGTCTTCCCAATGCACAAGTTATCTGAGCTGTGCTATCTGACATTAAAGATGAAGGGACTATAAAATTGTCCTTTCTACTCTCATTTGGCATTTGTGTATGAGTGTTTTGCCTACATGCATGTAAGTGCACTCCCGTTTGTTGGCTGGAACCTGTGGAGGCCAGAAGATGGTGGCAAGTCTCCTGGAACCGGACAATCAACACCGAGTTCTCTGTAAGATTCAGTGTTCTTAACTGCGGAGCCATCTCTCTGTCCCTTCTACCCTCTTTCAGGGCATCTTTTTTTTTTTTGATCTTTTTGAGACAGGGTGTCTCCCTGAAGCCCCAGCTGTCCTGGAACTCACTATGTAGACCAGGCTGGCCTTGAACTCATAGAGATCCGCCTGCCTCTGCCTCCCCAGTGCTGGGATTAAAGGGGTGTACCACCTCACCCTTGAAACGCAGCTTTACTGTGAAGAACTGGGAGGGTAGCTCAGTGATGAAAGCTTGCCTAGCATGAAGTTGGGATTAAAGTGCTGGGATTAAAGGTGTGCGCCACCACGCCCGGCAGGGTATCTTCCTTTTTAAAAATACTCTATGAAGGTGCTACAGGTTCCTATCTGATATCCTTAGTTCTGAGATTTTCTTGTTGTTCAAAGCAAAGATTCTGTAAATCAATATAAATTGGACCATCTGGTTTCACTACCTTGACTTCCCAATAAACTTCCAGAGAACAGTTAAAAGTGTATTGCCGTATGTAGATTAAAGGCAACCATTGTCAACCATTTCTTGTAGTAGTCAAGGCTGGACTCCAACTCAAGAGATCTGCCAGCCTCTGCCTCCCCAGTGCTGGTATTAAAGGGGTATACCACCTCACCCTTGAAACGCAGCTTTATGGTAAAGAACTGGAAGTGTAGCTCAGCGATGAGAGCTTGTCTAGCATGCTTCAGGAAGTTGGGTTTGATCTATAGCACAAGCAAAAACTAAAGAAATGGGAGTATCACTGTTGGTTAGCATCATTAATAGCCTATTCATTGTTAACAACAGCATTCTTATGTTAAAGATCTGTATTAGAATAAAATGGGTATGTGCTCCATGGGAATTCTTTGTACACATCTTCCTACTATTTGTATAAACAAAAACTATTCTATAAAAGTAATAAATTCCATTACACCATCCTGTACCTGAAAGACAGTCACTCTTAATGAGTATCATATAAAATAGAATACTCCAAAGGCCTTTTACTAGAGGACAAGAATCCTCAAACAAGTATCAGGTATCTTTGAACTAGGTCTTAAGCACTTAAATTGACAAATATGATTTAGCAAGTTGATGCAATATAATGTTCCTACAGAACAGTTAGGACAAGCATGCTGTTCAGCAGAAATCTTATGAGTCTATCAATTCAGTGAAATTGTTTTTCTAAGAGTACACTGACAGTTCCATTAACAGGATCTGTTCACACAGCACTAATTAAGCAACAAGAGTCACAAGAGCTATTTCCACTCTTTTCAAGTTGTTAATTAGTTGCTCTTACATGGTTGTTTTCCTTTGTGTAAATTCCTGGGCACTCAGAGGCCTTTTTATGTCCCTTTGGGGCTTATAGAATTTATCCCTCAGGGCTTTGTTTCCCTGATTGAAATTTAAGACCTAGTCAAATTTCAAAAAATCTGTCACTAGTCCAATAAGAAGTAACAAAGTAATAGTTATAAGAGTTGCCTACTTTTAAAGGTTTCCTTCTTAATGTGTTGGTCTGAAGCCTAAATCTGGCCAGAGTAATTTACTCGGTATTTGTGTGGCAGTTGGCAGCCTGGATATTCAGAATAACTCCACTAATCCAGTTTCCATTACAGTACAGGAAAAGAATGATAAAGGGAAGGGACATGTTTTTAAAAAGCAATTTTGAATGCTTCATTTCATCTCCTAATCACTAGGACATAAATTTCTTCACTTTAAAAGGTCAACAGGGTAAGTATTGATAAATTAACACCCATTAAATTATTTTAATTGCATCGTGTCACAAAAAGCTCTTGGGATACTGAATACATGCATTAATAGCAACAGTATTATCTCTCCCTTTTTTGAGACAAGAGTCTCACTATGTAGACGAGGCCAGCCTCAAACTCAAGAGATCTACCTGCCTCTGACTTGAGTGCTGGGTTTAAAGGTGTACATCACCTTGCCCAACAGTATTAGCACTTTTGAAGGAGCATCACAGTAATCGCTAAGCACATGGTTATCCCTGACTGTAGCACACAAGGTCATTTGCACATTCCACAGAACTCAGGAGATGGCTCTGTGGGTAAAGCAGCCTGCTACCAAGCCTGAGAATATCTCAATCCCCAGAAGTAAAATGATAGAACCAACTCCCTAAACCTCAACATGCACACTGGGGAATGTGCACACACATACACACAAATAGAAATTTAAAAACACTGTAGAGGTGGGGTAGGGACTGGTGTTACATTCCAGTAATCCCAATGATTGGGAGGTACAGGATTGGAGGAAGTCAAGGTCCATTCATTCTTTCCCATATAGCAAGTTTAAAGGCCACTCTTGGGTTACAAGACTGTCTCAAAAAAGCTGGGTAAGGGACTCTTATAGAGGACCCAGGCTTGGTTCCCAGCACCCACATGGTAGCTAACAACTGTAAGTAACTCCAGTTCCAGATCTGATGCACTCTTCTGATCTCCATGGGCACTGAACAACATGAGTACACACTTACATACATGCAGGCAATACACACACATACAGAAATCCCAGAATTTAGGGGGGTAGAAGGAATCTACAAGGTGGAAACATGCATAGTGGTCATTGTGCTGAATAGCTTTAGTGTCAACTTGACACACCTGGGTTGAAGGAGCTGCAACTGGGGAATTGCCTCTATTGAACTGGCCTGTAGCCATGTCTATGGGGCATCTTCTGGACTGTTGAGTGATATGGGAGGGCCCAGCCCACTGTGGCAAGCCAGTAAGCAGTGTTCCTCCATGGCCTGTGCTCCAGCTCCTGCCTCCAGGTTCCTGCCCTGAGCTCCTACTTTGGGCTCCCTGATGAACTGTGACCCAGGAGATGTAAGACAAACCAAGTTGGTAGTGGTCAGTGTTTTGTCACAGCAATGGAGAAACAAACCAGGACATGGTCCATATCTATAACCCCACAACTCCAGGAGCGGAGGCAAGATATCAAAATTATCCTTGGCTACATAGTTTGAGGCTAGTCTGAGCTACATTAGACCCTGTCTCAAAATAATCACCGTTTTGACACTGGGGAGATGGCTCAGGGATTAAGGGCACTTGCTGCTCTTCCAGAGCACCACTCCAAGGGATCTGACCACTCCTTCCGGCCTTGAGGGGAACCTGACTAAACCTAGTAGGCACATATATACACATAAAAACGCACACATCAGAAATGAAAACCACTATAAAAGTAAGCCATGCAAAAGTCTATATAAACTCAATGGGGCTGGAGAGATGGCTCAGTGATTAGAAGTGCTTGCTACTCTTGTAGAGAATCTGAGTTCTGTTTCTAATACCCATACTGAGCAACTCACCACCTGAAACTGAGGACCTGAATGTCTTCTCGCCTTCCCATGCAACTGTACTCACATGCATTCTCCCACAGACATACACAATTTTAAAAAACAAGAGGACTATTTTGCTGTTAGATAATTTATTTCAATCACTTTAGTCTTCTAAGATTAGGAATATAAATATAAACTTGGCATGTGGTTCATACCTACAAGGATACCCTGAGGAAAAAATAAGTCCAAAACATGTTGATACTGGTACTGAAACTGTCACTAAAGATCTGTTCAATTCTCAAGATCTGAATTTCATTCAAAGGCTGGCAAACTGCTTGTAATTAAGTTCTAGTTTGCTCTCTGTCTGTGAATAGCCCCTATGAAATAGTAATTTCCAAGCCAGCTACAGTGTCTCAAAAATCCCAAAGAAAATGTTGACACCAAGAGCTTTTATAAAATTTCAATTCCAGTGTGAGGTTTTGTTTTTTGGTCTTTTGAGATAGGGTCTTCATATAGCCCCAGCTTGCCTGGAAATCACTATGTAGACCAGGCTGGCCCTGAACTCACAGATCCGCCTGTCTCTGCCTCCTAAGTGTTGGGATTAGTGTGCACCACTACCTGGGGCAGTGTTCCTAAGTTTTATTGGAACATGTTCATTTTGGCATATCTAAGTCTGCTTTCACATTACAATAGCAGTATATTTGCAAAGACCATAGGACAACACATGCCTCAGGTATTTACTATCTGGACTATTATATAAACTTCACAGACCTCTACTTTTAAATAACCATGTACTAAACTTTCTGGAATATTCTGAGCTGTTAAAGCTAGTAGCTACCAGCAAAAGATAGCACGTGGTGGCCCATGCTTTTAATCCCAGCACTTGTGAGGCAGAAGCAGGCAGATCTCTGTGAGTTCAAGGCCA